>NW_010562895.1:0-13811 GCF_000687285.1 Phaethon lepturus
AGGCAGGATGATTGACATTACAAAGTTCTCTTCGGTCCACAATGACCAATAAATACCCCTGCAGGTTTCGCCCGTTAATGAATTGCCGGTTTGGAAGAGGAAAATAAACTGGACACCCCACCCCCGTGGCCGCTTCGTATGTGTCCCGTGTCCCCCCCCCGCCCCCGTCCTGGGATTAGGGTGAGGAAAGACGGGGACCCGTTCATTGTGCTCCTCCCGTGTTCTGCAATTACTGGAGCTCAGGCTTAAGGTGAATTTCAGCTCAGATCATGAACCATTTCACGTTCAAATGCAAGCTTGCAGTACTCTTCTAGTGGCAATTAGGAACCTATTACAAGCCATTAGATTGATCAATGTACCTTAAACAATGTGAATGATTTATATGGCAAAGAAAAAAACCTTCTTACATCCATTGTACTGTTCCAGCGACCAACCTGGCCCTCTGTCTCCATTCATCACGGCTTTAAACAACAAAAGCGATTTATTTAGAAAACTTACGTGCAAAGAAACAGGCTCGGTTCCTTCCTCTGGAAGGCTATCCGAGTTTTATCTGTCTTTATTGTCAAGAGATGTAGGCTGGAAGAATTCAGGCGTATGGGGGGAGGAGAGGAGGGGTGGATGTGCTGGTTTCCAAAGGGATTAATTCACCTTGTACCTGAAAGAAGGAAACAAAGAGATTCCTGACTGCTTCCTAAACAAGCCCCTAATCTGCTGTGCATATGCAAGGCAAGGAGGAAAGCAGAGGCTTGCACATCTGTTTAACAAAGTGTTTGGGTAGCTGTTTGTAGCCTTTTAGTGACATGGGGGACGCAGAACCGCGAGCCCCGGAAGTTCCAGGGCAGCTACAGAGTGGAGAGCGGGCTGGGACGTGCTGGGTGACGGAGGAGCGGGGTACGCGCAGCCTTCTTCACCGTGAGTAATTATTGTAACTGTTTTATGACGAGGAAATTAGAAACGCGTCAGCTGCCATCAACGCCAGGGCAGCCGCCCTGTAGGCCTCGAGTCCGTCTGTATTTGTCTCCTTTCAGAAGACCCAGGGAACCCCTCGCGCCTGGCAAATTCCTCCCAGCAACTGGCAGCCCCAAAGTGAGGGGCTGGGAGGGGCTGTTGACTTTTCTCTTGCCAACGATTTGTTAGGGGTACAGAGGTTCAGGTCAGAAGGAATAGGGCCGTGCTTTGCCATTCATTCAATGGGCGGCCTCTGATCCTTGCCTTTTCCTTACCTTTTTCCTAACCTTATTCACCTCGCTACTTAGCTCCGCAAAATTACTGCCTTCTCTATAGCTACAAAGTGACCGAATGAACCTTTGGCTTGGTGTTAAACAATTCTGACATGTTCCAGATTAAAACTACTGAAATCCCCCCCGCCACACATGTGGACTAACTAAGCCGTTCTTTAAAACGGGACTTTGATGGCACCAGTGTAACGGGTGACAGCGTTTGTTAGAAAAAAACGCCGAAACATTTGCGAGTCTTAGTTCAGCTGAGAAATTTGAGATACCACACCAGGGAGAATGTTATTAGTTTAAGATCCCAATTATCATTTACCTTTCAGTAACAATCTATCTGGTCTACTGTTTTTCTACATTCTGGTCTCTGGAAATCGCTGCAATGCTTGTCAAAAGTCACCATTTTCTCACACCATTTTCTGCGAGGAGGTAAGCACGCAGCACATCAATATCGGTACAAAGAAAAGAAACAAGGGATGGGTGTCAAGTCCTATCAAGACATACAACCCTTTTGTTACAGCCACTTCAGAATCTGATTTTCCAAGTTGTCCATATGGGATTGAGACTATTCACTTGCTTCTCTAGTTATCAGCTGCTTGCTTTCTTGATAAAAAGGGATTAGTAAAACTCAATGTTCTACCATGTAAACCGGATGATAGATGCAATAGGAGTTAAGAGCTGTCCTCCCCCTTCCCTATAGGAGATCCCGTAACGAGAGGAGGAGTGTTTCTATTGAGTCCATCACATACTAAACCCAGTTCTTCCATTTCTTATAGAGCTTAGCTTACACCATCAAGAGTTTAACCCATAGAATCAGTAGCGTGTCCTGCTTACCTTAAACGTGTTCTTTCTCATAGAGGAGACGTAAAAGAAGAATAAAAGATGTGGAGGCCTCTTTCAAAGGTTTTGTAGAGATTGTCCATTTAGTCACATTGTGCTTTAAAGTCTTTTTCCTTTTCCAGGGCTTTGTATTTGCCATTTTGCCCAGGAGAATTGCTGGGCCAGCCTTCTCAGGACAGGTTCTGTCCCTCCTCTACTTCAAGCATCGCTACAAAGACTGTCGGCTTGAAGGGCTTTCTGCAAGCCTTAACCTACACAAGTTTACTCTCCTGTACAAAAGCAGCCTTATGCTTCCTACCAGGCTGCTTCAGGCACTTACATTCCATCTGGGTTGCATTGCCCTTTAATTATCAGTCTTCTTATTGTGATCAAGTGAACTTTTACTAATCTCCACATTTATTGTTAAGGTAAATAGATGCTGCTTTTAATCAATACGGAGGGCCACACCAATGCAGTTCGAAGTAACTTAAGTCAACTGTAAAGAGTTCAATGTGTGTATAATTACAGAGGACGTCAACTATTCACTCCAGTCTAATTCGGTGTCTCTTTAGAGACAGACCTCTTCCTTTTCCCCAGTCCCCCTCTCACCTCTTTCGCTCCCCCCAGCCCCGCAAAGGGGCAAGAGCCAAAACCGCGGAGGCCGCGCGGGCGGCAGCCGTGCTGAACTTCAGGGCGCCCAGCGGATTGAGACTGCCGGGCGAATACGAGCATACGGGTGCAATACAGCACCTTCTTGAACAAAAAAAGATTGATTGCGTCTTGGCCTTGGTATTAAATGCGCTGTTATCAGAAGAAGCTGAAATAACGCATACGGTCGCTTTAAAAGAAAGCAGGTTTCCTTGGCGAACGTACCTATTATTTCAATAGTACTTGAGAACTATTTCAATAGTGGCCGGGTTGTTGCTTACTGAAATACATTTGAATTGAATACGTCTATATCAAGGTTTTTTCTTAAATTTAGTTTGAATTTTTCCTGAAGTTCTCATTAAATTTACCATTTGTAAAGGACAGATTAAATGAAAATGGCTTTTAGAAAAATAGAGCTGGAAATTATTTTGGCCTTTCTGACCTGGAAGAGGCGATAATTTGCAGCGGCACTAGATACTGGACACGTCTGACATTTTAGGTATTTCCCCACAATTTCAGAGCTTTGTACAGATGAACTCTTGTCTGGGACAACCCAGCAGCCAACTTTTTGTTACCTTAATGTAAATGAGAAGACTACAGCCGTCTTAAGGGATCTAGGCGGACAACGCCGATGGAAAATGAGAGTCGGGCAAGGGCAATGCTGAGAAAAGAATGTCTATTATCCACAATAATGCTCCTAACATTTTCTAAACAGCTATTACCTGTGCCTGTCCATAATTGTCCTTGTTACAGTAACGGTGCAATCTTTCTTTCAGAACACTTACAGCAATGTCTCTCCACTGACTTTTCCAAAGGTAAACAACCTATGCAGCATTTTCTAATGTAAAACAAATGTGGTAAGTAGGTCCCACATTGAAGAATCCCTTTGGCTGGAATGTCTGAAATGCTCAAGGGATTTTTGGGTGGGTTAGGAAATACCGTCATTTGCACCCAGTTTCCAAACGCAGTCCCCTGTGTACATGTGAGTGTCAGCAGGACCTGTTGTTGCTGAATTTGTCAGCCACAGAGAACAGATAGCTCGCGTTCTCTTTTGCAGTGATGCAAAATAAGCTGCTGTGGATTTTTGCTATCCAATATTTCTCGTGACTTTTACAGTACCCGGACATGACCAACTTTCAGTGTTGACGCTAACAACCATTTGTCTATCTAGCAAACAAGATGACGTCGAAGTTCTCAGTTACAACAAAACCACCAAAGCCAACATCTGTACCACCCTGTACCCGTTTGTAACCCTGTTAGGAAACCCACGCCAGTTCCTCTTATTACAAGGGGACCCTCTGCAGACGCAGACCGTTAAACACCTCGGAGGGATTGAAAGCAGTGCAACAAAACGCAAGTTTCACGTTTCTAAAATCTCATCTCTCCGTTAAGAAACAGGACGCTCACCACGCCGGGGCGGTACTTGCACGGTGTAGCTTGATCCTCCGTTGTGCGGCGTGGAGGAAACTTGGCGAAGCTCCTGGGTTTGTTCGGCCTGAGACGGGTACCAGAAAAACGCGTGCTGTTTGTCTGTTTTTTTTGCAAACACGATGGCTGAAAGCACAGGTCTAGGAGGAAGAGGTGGCAATGCCCTCCAGCTCTTTTGTATTGCCACCGCACATACACCAGTAAGTAGAACGAAGTAGCCAGGACTTTCCATCATTACCCAAGTCGTTACGCCCCGACTTCAAGCGAAGCTTTACCCGAGTGGGGGCTACGCGCTCCTATTCAGAGAAAGATGTTGAAGTTAGTGCGCGTAGAAACTTGTGCTCATTCAAGAGAAAACTTTCTGAAAAACTGCGACGCGCAAAACACAGTTGCAGGCTTTGGGAAGGGACGTTGCTGCGTTCTGCTTCGACTCCTGAGGCTGTTTCGGGACTCTCCTCTCCCAGCAGCTGGGAAGGTGCTGATTCCCCGGCCGCGGAGCAGCGGCACTGCGCTTTTCCAGGGAGTAGCAGCGGGACTAGCCACATCCCACGAAGCAGCCGGAGCGCGGGAACACCTCTTCGTGCTCGAAGCGCAGACTGGAAACGCTACAAAATGCGGTTTTATTGCCGTGGGAGGGAGGGACTCAGCCCATAGAGCACCGCGTGTTCTAGCGATGTGTAAAAATCTGCGGTATCTGGAGTTTCGCAGCTCCGCGGCTGAAATTCTACAAACACGGAGTGTTTGCAGATGGTGTCTTACCTGAGCATGCACGCTCGCACTCGCGGCTGCGTGAGGAAGAGGGAGGGCTTCGCTGTAAATTAGCTGCTTAAAAAGAAGAAAACCAAATAGTCAAACCAGCAGCTTGGTAGTTTGATATTCGATTGCCTTTTGTTACGGTATTTTTTCAAATAGCTGTTACCATAACAACATAACATATTTTTCTTTTAATTTTTTTAGCCATTTGGAAAAAAAGAATATTCTTGCCAGAATTCTTCCATAATAGCTTCCATTAACTGCAGTGACTTCTGCTGGGGAGGCCAGTGCTGACGTCTCCTGCTGTCACAAGTCACTCACAAATCCAGCAGATATTTTGTTTGATAAGGCCAATTTGAGATTTATAAAACATGTTGTGGTTTTTTTCCGTCCCCAAAGAGAAAATATCCGTAAGGATGGGTTCAGAACCGATCATTTGCCGGGGACAAGGCGCTTGATACCTGTCAGCGGAATTTGTCCCACGCTTGAAAAACTAGATCAGACCGAACTGTAAAGATTCTCCTTTAACGTAGCGATAGTGTACCAAATACCCAGAGACAGACCTTAGATATAGAACAGCAACGACAGCAAAAAAAAAAAAAAGAGAAGGAGGAAGAAAGGAGGTGCAAATCCTTTCGGAGGCTGGTATTTTTTTCCCCTGTTCTACAGTACATATTTTGCTAAACTCTTGAGGTAAACGCTGCAGGCCAGAACGGTTTACCACAACCAAACGAAAGTTACTATAAAAACAATTGGAAGAAGAGAAAGAAAAAAAATCCCCTTTAAACACCAGTGCTGCCCCAGAAACACTGGCAATTTTATTCTGGATTCAAGTAATTTGCATGACTAAGCAATAACCACTTTTCCACACACTTGACAGTGGCAAACGTGTCCAGATGATTATGTTTAATAATTTCTCTGCTGATACCATCTTGTTTCTGGAAACAGGGACAAAACTATTTATTTTTGCAAGGCTTATTTTCTAATCAGCTTTTTATAATTTTGCAATCAGCTAGAACCATGTTTTAGTGTAAGTTGTATGAGTTGTTTTTTTTTAAGCAGTCAACACAGACTAAGAAAAGGTTCCATGAATTACTTCAATGTTGTTATCTAAAATTTCTCAGAGGAGAAGAAAATGTAACTGTATGTTATTTCTGTGTTGATCGCCTGGATCGAAGCCGCTAGCCGCTAGCCAGCCAGTTCTGGCAAGCTGCTTTTCTAGGGGAGGTGTGCAAGTGTGTACATCCGTATGTAGGCATGTGTGCCCACGTTTTCTTTGTACTGGCTAAAAAGAATATTTTTAAACCTTTAAAGTGTGGCTAAACAACGTGCTTTAATTTCCATATTCTTTTCTGTAAATCTGCATTCGCAAGAGCAGTTTAAATTAATCCCAGAGAGGCTATTCCAGATTTGCACAAGTGTAAATGACATTGTAAAATGAAATGTTTATCTGGTCATAAGGCTTCAGTGAGAGTACTGCCATGAGTTTGAATCTTCTGTTTAGTTTGTGAAGGTATCAAACATTGCAGTGAACCTGAAAACAGCATCACAAATCCCGTCGCTCTATTTAAAATTCAGACGAGATAGCAATTTCTTCCCGTGTAGTGAAGATCTTTTTTCTAATGTGTAGCTGAAAATACTTCTGGAAGTAAATTAATTTCCCCCACGTTTCAGTGTATTTAAAAGCGTACACACATCGATGTATTTCTGCTTTTAGGAACGCTAATTCCACTTCCAAGAATGCAGCAGGTCCAGCATTAGAGCGTCTGCTGGAGTATCTCTTTTTGGTTTAGCAACAGAGCTACGTTGGGCTTCATCTGATGCTCCTTGATCACACATCACTTGATATAAAAAGGTGCCAGTGGTGCTGCAGACGCCTGCAGTTTGATTGATAATGTCAGGAATGTTCATCCACACAACCGTCCACTAGATTTTATTTGCCGCAGTCAGGTTCCTCCCTCTGAGATCTTCCCATGCAGGCAACAAATCCGCCGTTTTGAAATCCAGTGACAAGTACTACGCGCTCCTTTTTTCTGTTCCGTATCGGTTGTACCTGCATGTAAAAAACGTTAATGAGATGTATTAAATTTATTAACAACCAAGATCTCTTGCATTCACTCCACTCTGCTGTGAGTAGGACTGAGGAGCCAAGCTTTAACCAGAAGGAGCTGTCATACCCTGCTCGGCTGTGACCGGCCATTGCTGGCTGCGCTACGACTCGTAACTGCCGCGGGGACTTTTGGAACGGGCACTATTTGAACTTCTAAGCATGGTCTGTAATCTTGCTTAATAATTACATCAACTGTGACAGTTTAATTCCGTGTAGGTATCCAAAACTATTGCTGAAATTAATAATGTGCATGCTTTATAGCTTATGCATGTCAAAAGTTATAAGACAAGCCTCATCACGGAACCTAACTATTTTAACATGACTTTTTAAATAGTCCAACAATTTAAAACAATGACATAACATCTTTTCCTTCTAACTTTTAAAACAAAAAATGTTTCGTTGCATTTACAGGGTTGCATATAGTTAAGTGACCTCTACAAAGGGCTTTCTCTTTGAAGCGTTCTCTGAGGAGAGCTTCAAGGCAGCTGAGCGTCTCAGATTGTGATTTTGTAAGGTTTTGATGCTAGAAGATTGTTTAACAAACAGCTCCAAAATATTTTGAGTTTGATTAGTAACACACAGTGCCGTGGTATTTAAATAATATGAAGTATGAAATCGAACATGTGGCAGAAGAGTATGCATTCCACATGGCTAGGCGAAGAGGAGTGGGAGCATACCGGTATCGGAGCGGGAGGGCCATAGTTACGCAAAGCCAATTAAACTATTCTTTAGGAATATATTAAACCGTTGTCTCTACTTGCGCCAAAACTTCTCGTGGTTGGAAAGGATGCTCCTTCAGCAGCGTAGGGAGCTCTGGTTACCGTTGCTACGTTCTTCAAATGTCCACATTGCGTGTAAGTCTGCAGAAGCACGGATTTGGTTGACGTTGACTTCCCGGCAGCGAACGGTTTGGGGCTACTCACCAAATTTCTTCATACGGTAAATATGGGAATAATACTAAGTAAACGCAGGGAAACTGTTTGTGTGTGACCGTCTTGACGAGCAACGCTGAAATCAGTCACAGGGCCTCAGAGCCTTTACACTGTAGTTAAATTCCTATATAGTTTCAGAAGATTCTCAAACGTTGAAACTTTACTGGTAAAAGAAGCTTTACTCTGCCAAAAGAAGTTTTACTCTCGTCTAAGGAAGTAAAATACTACTGTATTTAAAGTCTTTCCAGTGAAAGGACTGGCCTACACTGAAGGGTTCATTTAAAAATCCCACCTCGTTTGTACCCTGATTACTACTAGATTAGGATCACACCTAATCTCATCGTAATTATGTATGAGCTGTATATATTAGCTCTAAGGTGAGATCTGATGTTTGCATACAAGTATTTATTTTATTGAATGAAAAGGAGAGAAGGCCTACCCAGCTCTGGCATCGTATGCCTATACCCCATTTGCAGAGGAGATTTTTTTTTTTACATTCCAAATAAATTTTTTTACATTCCAAACCAGAAAAAAACTTCTAACTTCAATTTCTGTTTTGGGCCAAGCCAAAGGGAAAAAGCCAAAAGCATTGATTTTTTTTTTTTTTTTAAAAGCATTTTTTCTATGATGGAAGAAAAATGCAAACTTATTAGTTATTTGCTATGAATACACAAACATTGCGAATATGCGAGTTGCCATTTAACATGCCTGTGCAATGCTGCAACTGTCCAGACGTGACACTGTCAGAAGATGAGGTGTACCTGTAATTCTATTGATTTCAACTTTTTTTTGTTTTTTTTTTTTTTCATTTATAATGGCTGGAAGTAGTAACAGAAAAGACTCACAACCTGCATTTGTAAGAAGTTTCACATTCGATCTATCAGTTTGAAGAAAATCCTTCCAAATGCAGTTCTCTGTCAGTGGTGGGAGGTCTAAGAAACTGCGTAGTGGTTGCAATCGGAATAAGCTTTCAGCAGTGCACTACTACGGAACACGGACATTGACACTGAAGTCAGTCTGTCTTCAGATCAATATAGCCACGACTGTTAAAAATGCAAAGAAAAGAGCTGATTCACACGCCATACTAATTATATCTAGCCCCCATCTGCAAATAGTTTAATTGTAAGCATTCCTAGACTGGTATTACTAAATCTCAAGGATTATTTTGCAGTTGTTGGTAGAGAAATTAAAAATAGTCTCCATTTAATCTTTCAGAAGAGTTGAAGCTAGATGTTGTGAAAACAAAATGTAAATAAGAAATAAAAGTCTTATAATCAAACATCTTGGTACCTAACAAAATTATTATCTGACGACTGGAATCTAACTTCAGAATCAACTACAGAACTTCTTTTTTAGCGCTCATTCACCCCATCACAGAGATAATGTAATGAAGATTTTAATAGAACATTTTTATTAGCGGGGGTGTGACAAATTGTTGTGATTCGGGGTTTTGAGACTTCAGATTACCATCTTTAATCTCAGCTAAACAAAAGAGAGTCTCTCAGGCTTCTTAATCACAAACACATTTTAGTGAGTATCCACAAGAAACAGTATTTTAGGGCTTTTTAAATCAGGGGAATTTTTTTTCAGGTGCTTTCCCCAAATTCCCGGTCTGTAGATGCACATACCTACAGCGGTCCACAATCTATCGCAATTTCACATTTCAAAATGAAGCAGGCTGGTATTTCTCCAGTCAAAAATGCTGAAAGGTACATACCGAAAAAGGGAGGAAGACCTTAAAGGCTTAAAATGCCAAGTGTTTTGAAAATGCTTAACTCTTGCAGTCTCCAGGAATTACGGGAATATAAAACTGCAATTCTGAAGCTGCTGACAAAACTCTTTTTACTAGCGGGCTCTTTGTCAGGTACGGGAAGATTAATCAAAGCCTGATGTGGCCTCGTCGTCGTTATAATTTCTCCTTTCTGAGAAGGCTGGTCTCTGAGATACTGGAGCATCAGTTTTTCACCTGATGGATTGTTGACTCAACCGAGGCTTCACAACCTTCGAGAGGCTTCACAACCAAATCCTTCTTACAGCCTGCGATTATACGGAGCTGGCTCCTAGGCAAGCTCAAGTTAAGCTGTTTGTATCCGCGTCACTTCGGCGCCGTCTTGTTTTGTCAGCAATTAAAAAATGAGGTCACGTTTTCTACCCTAGAGATAACTGCTCTTCGTGGTTCTCGCAACATTTAAGCATTTGGCCTGCGTCGGGCCACTTCGGGAAGCGTGCGGGGCAAGCGGAGCGCCCTGCGGCGCAGCTAGCAGGGGAACTCTTCCAGGACAGGCGCGTCCAGGAGCAGGGGATCGCCGCGGCATCTCCTGGTCTGACGCGCACCCGCGCTTAAGTGTCGCGGGAGTGGCTTCAGCATCCCGCAGCTTCCGCATCCCGCTTGTAGCTGCAGCCGGGCGCGTTTATGCCTTTGTTGAAGGCTGACATTTTTAAAGAGGAGTTATCAGCTCTCTCTAGAGATTCAAAAATCAAAAATTACGTCACTGGTTTGCCTTTCTTCTCGCCTTCGAAATGCTACTCATTATTTTCAAGTCAAAGTCACAACCTTGGGGGATTTTTGAGTTCTACGACGGCTGAACGTGGAGTACACGTTGTACATGTGTGGAGTACATACATGTTTTATTTGAGCTTAAGCAGGGAAAATAAAAGTAGTAAATCTACTTTTGGAACTATTTTCTAAACAATCGCAGTGCATGGCTTATAATACTGTCGTGTGTAGTAGGTAATATTGCTATTAAATTGACCTCTGAAGTAAGGAAGAAACCAAACTAGAAAATACTTATTTTGTAATTGTAATGATTACATTTGGTCACAGCATTCTCTTAGACATAGCATCTCCCAGACAGTACGATTCACTGACTGCTGGGACCTTTGGACTATTTCTAAAGGAATCTGTGAAAGATGGCTGAGAAACTAAGTTCATCCACAGACCATCAGGTGTAATTGTGCAATTAATGGCTTTAACCCATCTTGCAGTTTTCTGAAACACTGGAGAAGCTTTCTAGATTTTCTTTCTCAAGCCCTGAGGGTGCCAAAGAGTCCTTGAGCTTTGGCTGTTTCCCAACAGCCCTTGCATGGATGTTTCTAAAGCAGCTCGATGTCTCTCAGCTGGGCAGAAGGCATTCAAGCAAGTGCTAAGTGTTACAAGGCTAGATAAGAGGCAGTTCAGGTTTTTTTAATTGCCTTATTCCTCTTCTAGCTTTGAGAAGGGGATGCTGCATCATTGTGACTGTTCTGTTGTTTGTACTTCCAGGTACTGACTGGGGAGGTGGCTGGTATTTGTGTGTGATCTATACAAGCGGTGTGGGTTTTTTTCACCAAGTGCTTTACCAAATCTGGCTATTAAAGATATTTTTGTGGCTAGCACAGCTGATGATCTGACAGCAGATGTAACTTCAGCTTCAATGCTGTGGAGGTCATCTAGCCCCTCGTATTATTGCAGCCGTGAGACGGCACTAGTGACTATCATCTCTTTCCTGCCTGAATGCTGTTCTTAGGCGTTTTGTGCTTGATGGTATGCCTCTCCAGAGAAGTGGGAATCTTAAGCTCAAAGGAATCCTGAGGCAAATGGTATTTTGGTCTCATCTACTTCCAGTGATACAGCAAATGCTGAACAAACAACCCCAGAAATTGTAGAAGAAATAACAGGAGAAACTCAAGATCACCTTTGGCCTGAATCAAGAGGAGTTCTTACTCTGCCTTGCAGGCGGATGAGTTTGCAAATGTTGCTGCTGCTGTTGCTAATTCCCTTGAATGTATGACCCATGAGACTGAAAGGAGTGAGCTGATTGATAGGAGACCTCATGCGTTGCCACATGCCAAGAGCTGAAAAATATACAGATGACATAGATAGAATATCATTGCCGGTTTCCTACAAGAAAATGTTGTGAGTTGGTAAGTGTGTTGAGTTTTGCATTGGAGTGGACTTTTGATGGCTCAAAATCTTTCTTGATTGATGAATGCCATTAAAAGTAGCCTGTGTTTCTGCTGGGATCATGCAGAAAGCATTAACCAACATGAAAAGTATCATGAATAATTGCTGTGAAAATGGTTAACTTTATCTAAGATTCACCTGTGAAGTCATCTGGATTTCCAGTTTTGTCCAGTGAAGTAAGCAATGAACGTGTGAGCTCCTGGTTTTGTTCTAAAGTATAGTGGCTACTGAGGCAAAATTCTTCATCGCTTATTTTCTTAATGTTTAACTGCAATTTTTTTATTTTGTGAGCCTTTTTCTCTTCTGAGTGTTTTAATTATCATTTTGTTTCGAAAATGAGACATGGCTTTGCTTGGGTCTTTGCATATCAAAATCGAGACCTTCATCATGAAGTTTCATCCCTGAGTCTGCTAAGCTAGAGAAAGCAACTTAGAGACATTTGAAACCTTTTGTAACTTTTTGCCTGAAATATGTATTGAGATTGATAGGGATAGCGGTCAAATACTACTTTTGCCAGGACTTCTCTGAAACAAAGAACGATTAGGACTGAAACTTGCGGATTCAGGTTGTGCAAGTACGTTTCCAACCTAAGGGTTAAGAAAAGAGGGGCAATCATTCAAGTTATTATTCAATGATGGACTGAAACCCGCATTTGAGAAGCGACTTCATAACTCATCCCAGCTACAATGAAAAGAGAAATACCCTTACCTGGAAGATAAGAAATAGTAATATTGTTCTCAACCACCTACTTAGGAAAATTGGGTACAGATTGACATAAATTGGGCATTGAAAGAGAGGTACCACTAAAACCGTGACTGATTCTATTAAGTATTCTCCCACTTCGTACTGTAAAACTATCTCCACCTTCTTGTTAGAATGGCTGGACACAGCCCTGTAAGTGACTGTTTAGATGTCTTCTCCAGAGGCTGTAAATGTTTCAGGTGTGTCCGTCGGGCCATACACCAGCTACGTTTTGGCATTAGCCGAAAATAATGACAATTTCTCATTCCTGATCTACCGTAACACAGCTATTCTAGCCTGGCCACCTGCCTATGCGTTCCAGCCGATGAACCACTGCGAGGGAAGGAAACCGGGGTGGGATCATCACGTGGCAGATACATACCGTAAATTAGCCATCTTCCCAAGGCTTTTCGCTGAACCAGCAGCGCAGCTAAATAGCTGTCGTTGAGGCGCCGAGCTCGCGTTGTGAGGGCGACTAGTAAGCGGAAACCGTTAACGCTTGTTGTCTGTGCGGGAGAGCTACGTTTGCACCCGGGCGTGAGGTGGTAGCTGTGCCTGCCCCCAGACAGGTGACCTGGCTCGACCATGGACCTGCTTTGTCGCTACGGGCTTTTCTGGCGACTACTGGGCTTTTGGCTGATCCTGGTTGCCGTTACCAAACCTGCTTTGCTCTTCTTGCTCAGGGATTGTGGGGGTGCTGCTCCCGCTGGCCTTGCTGTCACGCCAGGCGCCTGGCCGGCGTTCTGCGGGTGGCTCGCCGGCTCCAGGCCACCAGCTGCCCTGGTGGGAAGGGGACAGTGTCTCCAGCCCTGGGCTGTGAGCCAGAGCCACCAACCGGTGCATTTCACTCCCTTAGAGAACTTCAAGGAATTAGAAGACTTGTAATTCAACTGGAAGAGAACAGGGCACATAGGAACTGGGTTTTCTCTAATTAAAACCAGAAGACCCATTTAGTTTGGTGGGAAAGACTGTAGCCAATTGTAAATACCATTACAAATGTATTTTGAAACAATGGCTTACTTCTGCAAGCCACTCCAGATCTTTGAGACAGTCCTTTGAGCTTTCTATCTCTCATCCAGTTTTTTCCCCTCTCCTTTCCGTTGTGGGCAGTGACACTGGAAGAAACAGATGGGCCCAGCCTGTTATTACATGGCTCCGTGGCTGGTGTCACCACCATAGTTCTGGGTTTTTTGGTAATGGGATGGCCT
>NW_010562896.1:0-1211 GCF_000687285.1 Phaethon lepturus
GCTCTTGAATGTTAATTTACTTGGTGACCTGTAAGGCATCTGGATGCAGAATATGATTACTGAGATGACACCCTAATGCAATATATCCATCGCTATTTATTGCTGTGGTTACGGTTATCAAAGGCTATAATAAGACAAGTTATACCAGATCAGTGGGGAAAAAGAAGCTAATGATTGTCCTATCATTTTCCTATCTTCTTTCACAAAAGAGTTCAAACTGGTTTGAAAATTAGCATTATTAGACCTGACTTCAAAGGCAAGAGGTATTTTGTCACTCGGCATCATTACCAATGACAGAGCTGAGAGAGAGAATAGCAAAGCTCAATGGGGAGGAAAAAAAAATTTCTTAAGGGCAGCCCAGGCACTTTTATTCAATTTAGAGCTTAGCTAATCCTACTCACAGCATAGAAGATACACAAGGGCAATTTTGGCCCGTGTGTTTTTTAATGCATATAACAGCACTGATGGCTGCCCTGCAATCAGGCAATTGCAACTGGTGACTCGAACCATTATGTTAAACACCAGGGAGTCAGGCTGGGTAGATGGCCTCAGACCTCTCTTCTCGCACCTCTTGACAGACTAGTACCGCAATAGGTGGACCCGTGTGGCAGGTCGACAGCTCTGCCGAGTGTCTGCATCCCCCCCACTCCCTCCCGGGTGCCAGAAAAAGTCTAGTGGTTCAACAGATGCCCCCAGCCTCAGGGTAGCACAAGGGAGAATTCAAATGTGCAAAATCCTGCTCAACGTGCAGCCTTGACCAAGTCTGCAAGGGCAAGGAGTTAATTTACCCATGAACTCTAGAATCATCTGCTATTTGGTAGGGAAACAACATCAATGACTCCAAAGTCCTGTTGTCAAGCAACAAGAGGAGGAAGGAGGTTGACTGAAGAAAAACCTCTGGCATTTTCTGTTCCCTAAATTCAAATGTGCAAAATCCTGCTCAACGTGCAGCCTTGACCAAGTCTGCAAGGGCAAGGAGTTAATTTACCCATGAACTCTAGAATCATCTGCTATTTGGTAGGGAAACAACATCAATGACTCCAAAGTCCTGTTGTCAAGCAACAAGAGGAGGAAGGAGGTTGACTGAAGAAAAACCTCTGGCATTTTCTGTTCCCTAAAACATTATTTGTTTTCCTAGGTCATGACTGAGATGCAGCCTCTCCTCCCACACTCAGCCTCTCTGGAAAAAAAAAAAAAAAAAAAAAAAAACA
>NW_010562897.1:0-10743 GCF_000687285.1 Phaethon lepturus
TGGCCAGACTGAGCTCTAGCTGGGCTTTTGTAAGAAAAACTTACAAAATACTTCTGTAAGAAAACCATGTAACTTGAGGCATTGCACAGGGAAGGAGGGTGTAGAGGTAAAGTTGTGCCTCCCTCTGAGCGTGTCCATAACCAAGGACTCGGAGCAGCTGGTTCATTAATTGGACCATGGGAAGGTGGTCCTACCTGTGAGGTTACGGCTGTCGAGGTGGGAACAACACAAAGCAAACACAAATCAAATGACTTATTAGAGGAACAATACTGATTATGATGATGCACTTTACAACTACACAGCTTGTAAAAATTTATTAATATGATGTTATGTGCAGTTAAGGTAACAAGCAGCACAGTATTAGC
Organism: Phaethon lepturus; assembly: GCF_000687285.1. Lineage (NCBI taxonomy): Eukaryota > Metazoa > Chordata > Aves > Phaethontiformes > Phaethontidae > Phaethon > Phaethon lepturus. The sequence continues at coordinate 366 of NW_010562897.1, forward strand.
CCTTGATATAATGGTCTAATAAATATTGCCTGAGCCCTGTTGAAGTCACGGTATTGCTACACAGTCTCTGCACACCCTAGTTATTAAATAAGTCTCATCATCCCTTTGCAACATTTTTTAAAAGTCAGAAAGACAGGATTAGAAAAAAGGAGAAAGGAAGGAAGTTCTGCTCTAAAATACCTCCATTTAACAGTACCAGTGATACCTCCTGCAACGAGAAAGAATATATTGATACTGTATTAGACTAAATCTAATTTTCTGTTAGTATGCACTAATAACAAGCAAAGATCAATAGCAAAACACTTTCATTTTATCCTAATAGTATTGAGCCAATTAGTATGTTACTGTCTGCATGAGATTTCCTGGATGCTGAGTAGCAAACTCAAGGAAAGAACTCTGACTGAGAAAACACAGAGGTACTGCAGTGGCTCAAGGTGCCATTCATAAACTAACACCGTAACATTATACAGGAAATTAACAGTAAAAGGAAAAAAAGAAATGTGGCAAGTTATTCTTCAACTACGCATGGAATCTGGCTTTAGTCACACTCAGAGAAACAGTTATTTGACAACTTATTATTTACAATATTGGATAGTGAGAAATTCAAATCCTTATATTCTTACTGTGACCTTTCAGTGTTCACTATGCTTGGATGATGCATGAAATTCAAATCAACATTTCCCAGAATGAGCCTGTATTTGCTGAACGTGCTACAGCTTGTCTGCCTACCACCAGACTGTATTATCTCCTGCCTGTTCCATACTTCTTGCTTTAAAAACAAGTTAAATGCTCCATGGTTTTGGCCAATAATGACAACCAGAAGGAATCTCTAGCACAATGGCTGTTTCTAACACAGCTTTTCCCGCTGTAAATCGTAAAAGTCTTTTCAGGAACCCTGGTCTCCTGTTCAAAATTCATGCTATTAATATTCAAAGGACCTGAGCTTGCAAGTGCCAAGTTCCCTGGGTACACAATAAAGCTGGATAAAGTTATAAAGTTATAATATTTTGTACATTTTCGTACTTATTTTTACTTAGTTGTATGTTCTTTTGTCTAAGGAACTAGGCTAAAGATCCTGTAATTCTCATTTTCAGAATCAGTTAAGCTAAAAATCTAGTCTGAGGTTTATGTCTCAGGTAGTACAGCAGAATTTTCTTTATAAAGAAGACAAAAATCAGCAATACCTTTTTCCTGGTAAAAATTATATCCTTCAGATAAAAAGCATTTATCTTGAACTTTACCATGAAATAACATACTGAGCCTTGTCTGTATGCAATAGGTTCTGGGACTGCCTTCAGTTGCACTGTCTTAGGAACAGGACACTAATTAGGACTACCCCATGGGTGTGTGGTAGGCATCAAAATGCCTCGTACTAACTCACCTAAGGTTAATATGGAACATTTTAGGATAGCACAGGGCAATTCCCTGACACATAGGGAACAACCTAGTGGGAAACCAGAGTTGTAAAAATGTGTCTACATCCAGATGCATCTGGAACAGGCTTGTCCTCAACTCCCAGCTTTGTTTGTCCTCTCCATGGCTTTTTGACTGGACTCTTCTTGTGTTATGCAAGATTTCCAACTTCTAAACAGAAGAACTAATGGGAACACTGACGTGGCTTCCAGCTCGAGCACCTCCACCCTCCATCCACAAAGATCTTTTACAGAAATCCCGGCGTTCATTTCTGGCTGACCTGAGTCCCCACACTCAGCTGCTGGCGCGCACTGTAGTGAGGCTTCACCTCTCTTCTTAACTGATTACAAAGGCAAAATGCTTCGCTCCTATAGAAGACACACCAGCCTGTTAGGAAGCCCGTTTTCATGCATTAATTATTCCCTAGCAGGAAAAAAGGTAGAAAGCTGGCCAGAAACTAGAATGATTGAGTGTGTCTGTATTTATGTTCTATCTTGAAGTCACTGGCCTTCCCCCCATTTTTACTAGATTACATTGTCCTGGAAAAGATCCTTAAAAATTTAATATTATCAGTTCTCTTTGATGATGTACAGAGCCAGAGTCAGGCCACAGCATATATAATCATACATCTATATTAATGAAGAATTCAACGGATTGGAGAAAGGCCTGGATAATCAGTCACCGATTCACACTTTAATTTCTTTCTTAATGAAAGAAATCTTTCTGCAGATGAACAACTTCGCTATAAATTCAGTCCCTACTGCCAGACTCTCAAACCACTGGCTTTTGCGGGCCCAGATTAGCTGCCAGGACCATAACTCCGTAATTGCACTCTGGGACGTCTACTGGGATTGCAGCGTTGCAACATCACTCTATCTTTCCAAGAACCTACTGAAAATAGAAACAAAAACTGAGAACATGCACAGGCTATCATTGCTACATCTGTAAAACACTTTCAAGTGCTTTAAATTCTGTTGGTGTTTTATGCAAAGCACAACCTGCATTTCCAGTATTTTGTAAGCTGTGATGGTTGCTTTGAGGATATACTTAATCTGATGAAAATCGGTTTGACAGATGTTGTTTTGAAGATGCAGCATTCCTTTGTCTAGGCGTCAGTAAACAAGAAAGCGAAAAAATACTACTTTCTGACAAAAACTGGTTTTGTGTATACATATACGTGCTTTACAGCTACTTAATGCACACATTTATTTAAAGTTAAATAGCCACAGCCGATATTGTGAAAGGAATACAATGTCATGTTTGCCAAGACTGCTTAGAGTGTGTGTCAATACTTTCAGAGCAAATCCTTATTTTATTATAACATATGGCAAAAAAGAACACATCTGTTAAGATCTGAGTGTTCAAAGAACTTACCCTGATTTTACATGTGCGATGCTGCTAAGAACTGCACCTGTTTAACATCAGACTCTCTAGTGGATTAATTTATCCTGATTGTATTCAAATAAAATAAAGATTTCTATTATTTCATAATACTTAGCTTAAATAAGATCTTCATCTGCCTTTGTAAGTAAATCACGAAGAAGATGGAATATTTGAAAAGATCATTAACTGGATGAAATGAGGCATTAATAATACTAAAATCTTATGCCTTCGCCTTAGTTGAACTCAAGTCTGACAGATATACCTTAAAGACAAATACAGTGACATTAGAATTACTGTGAAATCTCCTACGGGCCAAAGAATATACATAGGGCAGATGAGTATTTATCCAACTCCATTTCAAACAGAGAAACTGAATAAATTAGTCTTCTAAGTTAACAGCGAATTTTATAGTTATTAACTGTATCTATCTGTATATGCAGTGTACGTGCACACACACGTGCAGAGCCTATGCACGTACACATACATAGATTACACCGACTGACAGCTGTTTTAAGGCTGGCCCCAAACGCAGGAAAGAGCGCAGCATGTTCCCACCGCCGTGGGGGGGATGAACGCCCGCAGCCACCCTCCCCTTGGCAGCACCTCAGTTGCCTGCCGCACCCTCACCTGAGGGATGGCTCTGAATCTGATGCCAGTTTCCAGAGGCAGGTTGAATGGCAGATCCGATCTGGAGGAAGGACTGTGAGCATCGCTCACAGCGCGATCCGAAACAAAAGCCTGTGTTTAGAGTTGACTAACCATGGAATGGAACCATGCATACGCATCATTCCTTTCCACATGAACGATAAAAGCTCCTGAAATGGGAAATGGGTCTTACTGCGGCCAGCCGGTATAGAAGGCTACTGCTGCATGTCCACTGGTGATCAGAAAAATGAAAGCAACATGATAAGACAAAAAAAAAAAAAGAGAAAAAGCAATAGTAAAAATAGTACCTCACAGTATACCTCATTTAAAATACTGTATTGAGTCCAGGAATGCCATAAGTAAAGAATTAGAGCAGAAATAAAGATGAAAAAAATAGCTGAGAGCATGAAGAACCTTCTGTATGAGGAAAGAGCTAAGAACTATCTGCATACAGTATACAAGAGAGTGAAGAATATTGTTCCCATTTACCTTCTTTATTAGTAGAAAGTGAAACTTGAACAAAGTAGAAGACATATATTTAGAACTAATAATAGCACATACCTTTAAAATACCATAGAATTAAATGCAGAACCTCCTGAAAATAAGGCAGCATCAAGACCAAGAGTTTAGTGAGATTCAAAACCTGAATTAGACATTTATATGACTCAAACCCATTCACATCAGTTATATCAGAAATGTGTAAAAGTTATACGAATGCTGATGCTCCAGGGCTTAAGTTATCCTTGAACTGATCAGGACTACAAAGAAATGTCTTCTGTGCAGAGGTCAAACTTTGATATGTCATTACCCTTTCTGCCTTCAATTAAATATCATAAGAGATTATTTTCCCGAAACATCTGAGTCATCCAAAATTCAACTGTACAGTAAATCAGGGCACAAGCACAGTCTCAAGATTCCCAATATGCCAACATTTAAAACAGGTTAGACTACTTTAAAAAGGACAGAACTATACAGATGCAAGGCTTTTGTTAAGCTAGAAGATTTTTTGTGAAAACAGATTAAAAAAGTTAAATACTTTAAAACTTTAAAACTACATTAAACTAATCTTCTAAATGGGAATGATTCATACTTGTCTTTTCACACTTGTGGGAATTAATTATATGTCTTACCACTGGTGATCGTCTGTTGCTGTTTAAGTGGGCCTGGCAAACAGGCATGTGAAATATATATATAATAGCATGATGCGTTTTTCAAAGACTTAGGAACCACAACTCATATCATTATTTTTAACTACCAAAGAGTAACGGTGGAGTTGGCAATTTGGTGTTGCCTTCCCTTAATCAAATCATCCAGTGGCACGTACTGCGACTCATAGTTGGCCTCTAGCTGTGGAAAGCAAAGGAGAAAATCCCGCCGTAGGCTGCAATCCGAGGAGGCACCCACGCAGAACCCGGAGCTGCGCCCAACTGCCTGAACCAACGGGCAAAGGCAATATGCAGGCAGCACTCACCTCGCCCCTCCATTGAAAAATGAGCAGAACCTTCTCCTTAGCAGCTTGCCCTTTATCTCCTGGCTCATTTCCAAATAAATGTACCATTCACTCTCGTTAACAAGTTGCTTAGGCAAGCAAAATTAAAAACATATATGAAACAGTATGAGCTGGAGTTAATTTGAGCAAGTTACTTTGTCCTGGCATGATATTCAGTCCATGAACAGGAAGCTCTCCAAATAGTCTGAGCAGAATTTCATCTTCAGTCAACAAAACTTCAGACTTTAATCCTGCCCTTATCCTTCTGGAATTAAAAGCATTTTGGTCAATTGTTCAAACCATCCATCTTAAAATTGCTTGGGAGTTCATCTTTTCTGGTTATGAAACACAAAAGCTAACTAGTCGTAGTTTCAGTCTAATGCCTCTTTAAAGATGTCCAGATACTTCTTTATAGGGGTGCTTATTTGAATTTACAGAGTTGCCTTTGATTTTGGCATTGTCTGCAAAACTAAATTCCAAGATGATTAAAAACACACTGCGATGATTAAAAACAGATTTCTCAGGAACAGAATAAAACTAACAAGCACACTTCTCATCAGCTTGCCTGAAATACTTTCCCATTGGTTATAATACACTTAGGTTATTAATTTTCTGGACAGAAAAGTAATAATTAGTCTGACTGACTACCAGAGGGAAATATTCTAGCTGATTGCACAGGGACAGACAGTATCTGATATCCTGTGATAACTTACCGTGTTAAGGTCATTTATTTATCTGCGATAGCTTTCAAACCTTTAAGATCACCCACAGGATGGCACTGTTGAACCTCAGAGTATCAAGTACAGTAAGTAGGAAACAATCTCAAAGAAATCCAGGTGCTGTGGCAAATACTAAAACGAGTAAAAAGCAATAGTCCCCCTTGATGCCAAATCTTGATGAAATGCAGTGTGTATATACACACTCACATAAATTCATACACGTACCTGCAGACACTACTTTTGGAAAACAATTTTCTTGTCGTGGCATATTAGTCTGTGCTCTGATATACCCCATGAGATAGCTTCCACTATGCTAAGTTGTTCCTCTTCCTATGCAGGCAAAATTAATGTGTTTGAAGGAAGAACTCAATGCCCTATCAGGAAATTTTAATGACTATTTGTTTTGCTATTCACATACAAGCAAATTGGGAGTCCTGATCTTTTAATGATGTGGTAAATCACTGGCCATTATATTTAATAGCAACTGATTGACATTCATTGTCTTACATTCACTGTCAGCGTACTGCAGCATACGGCCTGATTAATCTCAGCAGCCTCTCATTCATCTTTGTTTTTAGTGCATGTATTAGCCATAAAAGAAAATTATTTAAGAAAGATATCCACCATCTCTTACCTATATTGTTGTATATTACATTGCTATCAGAGAGTAAATTTTTTTCACACCTTCTTCTGATCACAAAATGAAGATTTAAGTATTTCACCTTTTCTATAGTTGGAGGATTTAGAAATAGCCCATAATTCTCCAACTGCTGGTTCATTTATTAGGGTTCAACCCTGTTACTGCAGTAAAAGGGAGAGAGGACCAAGTCTTCCACGCATAAGCGAAGTGCTGAAGTGTATCCCTGTGCACGCTCCCATGACAATAACACACTTCCACACGGAGGGTATCGTGACCGTGGGCCTGCGCTGCGGTGTCGCAGCTAGAGACACATCAGCCAGTTGCAGCACTGCTGTAGCTCCTCCGTCTCCCAGCAGATGAAAATGGAGTGGAGCTGGAAAAACAGCAGGACGCTGTACTAGGAGGAAGCAATGTCAATGCAATGTAGGAAACACAGGAGGTAGAAGCTAATGAGAAAGTGAAAATCTCACTCCTGCCCAGGTGAATCTGTGTTTGCCTTGGAGACACAGAGCAGTGGCCCAGAATTCCCCAACCTTTCTGGTTAGAAAGATCCTGTACCTGAATCTTGCTTTGCAATGTCTCAAGCCATTAACTATTCAGTAGATGTACACTTTTCACTCTCCTACTGCTTTGAACAATTGCAATATCGCTTCTTATTACCCCAAACTACACTGCAGACCCAAAGTCAAACGTGCATGCGTCTGCACGTGCATAAATGCTACATCGTCTTCCACAGCCACAGCACTACTGTGAGGGGCCTTCTCAAGCCAGTCTTACACCATGCATTCTGCACGGTTTCCATTCTGCAGTCACACCCTACTGTTAGGTGAAGCTCTCCAAAGCAAATGCAGACTAAAATCAGCACACTTTCACTTCTGTGGCTGTTCACAGCTCTGCCCACAGCAGATGAAGATCTGCCCATTTCAATGGGTAACTCCTAGGAAAGGTCTGGGCACAACAAATGGCGTTGTGGATGGTCATGAAGACACTCTGGTAGTATCAGATCCCGTGCTGAAGATTGTGTGAGCTGGCTGTATTGGCCAGGAACTTGCTTTGGTTCAAACCCTACCAAAGTTATTGACACAATTCTCCCTATTCTCCAGTGGCAAGTGGCATTTCTAGAGGCATAAATCCTGGAATAAGAGACCAGTAAATCCTGGAACCTGGAATTCCTTTTAATTCAGACACAGAAAACAAAGAAAACAATCTTTAACTATGTAATCTTGTATTTGGAGCTCATAAAGGGGCAACAGAAGACAGAACTAAAAAAATGTTTTAAACTTAACAGCTTGCTTTTAATAGTAAGAAACACCTAGCCCCTAATAAACTTAGCCCAGACAGGTTTTTAATGTGACAAAAGACAAGTAACAAAGTTCTCTAAAAGGGATTCGGACAAGGGTGGATCTTTGTTTAAATGAACTTGGAGAAATTTAATTTCTTCACAGAGAGACTGACCTCTGTTGATCTGCAAGGAAGCAACACTTCATTCCTCTACTACCATTCCTACACCTGCTGCTGAGCTATGGCGGTCGGACAGGCAGCATCTTAATTTTCCATCTAGAAACATCCAGTCACCTGAATACCATCAGAACAGGCTGTTTCTTCCTTCTGTCTTTATCTTAAGGGTTTCATCCAGAAGGTCAACATCAGATATTACTACAATGATCTGCAAAACTTCCACTAATGTCAATGGGACTGGAACTTGGTACCAAGAAAATTCACAGAAAATTACCTTGAAGAAATTAATAGCAAAGGGACTCAAAGCATCACAATCTCAAGGATTTCAAGAGGAGTTCTTAGATGGTAAATATACTCAGTGTGAAATAAATGTCTAGCTTTTTTAAGTGATAATGAAAGCCATGACAATGCAAATTGATAACAAATCAATGTGCTGTTAAATCTGAATATAGTTCTACAGTAATACCTATTCATTTCAATTGGATGTAGAAACCTTAAAGCAACTACAAACTCCTGAATGTCAATACCACTAGTGATTTTTCTGTTACTCTAACAAAAACGACTGCTAATTTTCTAGTTCAGTCTGTTAGATCTGTCACGTCCTAGTTCTCCATTGTTTGAATGGCTTTTAATTGCTTTAATAATAGCTAAAGGAGTTCATTTCCTTGAAGTACTATAGCACCTGCAACATGGCAGCTAAACACTTGGCTACATTCCCTTCTACCATACCCTAGAACAGGGTTAGATTACATTTTTTCCCATTTGTGATGCACATGTAGCTTTGCTTCTTCACTTTGCCTCTACAGGACAAATAGATCAGCCTCTCGGAGTAATGCAAATAAAACAAGTATGCACAGTCAGGTGAGTTTACATTTACTGAACAGCAGCAATACTGTTGTTACTTTATACTGGTAGTTTGTACTAGTATTTTATACTGGTCATTTCCGTATAAAGCACACCAGAAAAGGAAAAAAGACACTAAAAATTGCTCATTTTACTTTATCCACTACCTGGTGGCACAGTTGTAGCTACAGTGCTGTCTAAAGTTATGTTTCTGTAGTGCTAGCTGAAGGGTGTCCTCAACAAGAACACAGCTTTTCCAAAACATCTGCCTAGTGGTAGTACCTCTGGCCACCACCTGGACGTTGTAACAAGTGACAATATAATAATGGGAGCTGACTTAGGAAATTGTTAACCTACTCAACTTTGAAATCAGGGACAACGGGTATAAGTAAAATGTAGTTCTTATTTCAAACATAAAGTGTACCTATCTAAGTATCAATTTAGTTTAGCAAAAAAACATTTCTCTGAAGATTCTTTGATTCCTCTGTGTGTTTCAAAAAGCCATTTCTGTCATCCTGTGTGTACTTGGACATATAATTTTTAATTAATAGCTTTTTATTTGCTAGTGAAGCAGGGTATACCTTTTGTAGAAGTCTATTAACATGCAAATGCAAAGATCTCTCCTGATTCAGTAGGTCATTTCTACTCTATGGAGTTCAACAGAGTAATGGAGTCCTAGTACATCAGTGTGAAAATTAATGAAAACGTACGACACCACAATCAGATTTTCACACAACTAAAAAGTGGAAATAGTAATTGTCACAATAAGTACACCTTCTATCATACACACAACCAGGTGTGTACATTTGTATACTGCATGACTTTCCATAATGTGGTATGACTTACTGACAGCTTGTTCTTTTCAAATTTTCACATTTTGAAGAAACATTTTTAAATATAAGACTTTTCCGCTACAAAAACGTATTTCCCATTATTTATCTCTTGGTTCCATGACATTTTCTTATTTCTCTTCCCACCATTAAGATTCCCCAATCCGCTGGGATGTACAGTTAAACATCTGTGTAATGCTGACTCTTCGTTTTAAGAACTCAGTATAAAAACACGGCCCCATTTAATTTTCCTTGCAAAAGCAGGTAGTTAGAGGGAGCTCAAGATCTGCAGAAGCACGAACCACAGGAAATTTTTGAATGGTACTTTTTGGTAGGGGGTACAGGGCAAGTAATGATCCTGTCCTTCTTTCCATCCTCTCCACCTCTAGCTACCTCTAACAGCCTCTTAGCCCCCAACAGCTAGTTCCCCAACCAACAGGTTTTTTGGTCGTTTTTAATAACAACATGTTAACTGTGAAAAATAGCAAGTTAATCACCAAGTTGTTTATTTTCTAAAGGAGTGATGACTTTGGATAACATTATCTCCAAAGCCGGTGCCTTCCTGAGAAAACATCTCCGTAACTTACAGCACAATCACTTCACATGTAAATAGAGAAGATCAGGAATTTGGAACTTGTAGCAAACAAATCTTGCTGCAGGCTGGAGTGTAAGAGGATGCACTGCCTGATTCAGCCAAACTTTTCTGAATTCACATCATCTTAGAAGCAGCTGAAAACCTCTGCAATGAGAAGTCTTAAAAATACTTTAGAGGAAGTGGACCATTTTGGATCTTAACTTTCTTCTTTTTTAATCAAAGACTTCCAGAGAAAATTAAAGATATACTGGCCTGAGACTGCTAAGTCAAAACACCAAGAAAGGATTCAAAGGGTTAACCTGCTTGCATCAGGAAAACATACCATGAAAGAGTGGGAACAGTGAGAGACAGAGACCGCACGAA
>NW_010562897.1:10774-16418 GCF_000687285.1 Phaethon lepturus
AGAAATACATGTATCTGAGAAAGGTCTCACAATCCATTAAGGCTCTAAATTCTGGTTTGATAACTTATGATACAGATAAATCTTAAAAATTGGCCACTGAAAAAAAATCCAAGTTTTCATTTAACTGAAAATTATAGATATTATTTGAATTTTTTATTCAGATGAGACAAAATTCTGAGACACAAAATAGCGAAGGTCAATGGAAAGCAACAAAGCTAGAGGTAATGATAATATATTTTGGGAAATGGTGCCTATCTGTGGCCACTTCTCCTCAGTCCCACAGCAATTTCCAGAGCACCTACCACATGGTAGGTGCAAATTACACGGTGAGGCCAGATTACAATTCGTGGGATGCTCCCAGACACGTAAAGCTGTGATCCAATGAATAACTAGTCTCTGGTGGGGGCTGAAAAAAACCAATCACATGGATTACTACAGGTTTTTGGTCACAAACAGATAGTTACACTTAAGAACTCAAAATAAGAACACAAGAAGACAAATTAATGCCCAATGCATTTACTGCTTTGCTTGTATTCAATTATAATCCTCTTTTCACATTATTTCCCAAGATCACATTTTATAAACTGGTATGTGTAAACTTTTGACCAGCGAACAAGTTTGCAGCACATGCTTTTCATGTCAAATACCTACCCATTCATTCTGAGTTTATCACCATGAAAAAAGCAAAAAAAGCAGGTGTAAAGAGAATGTCCTTAATTTATCAAAAGGCCAAACCATTTTCTAATTTTAATCCTCTATATTTATAGCAAAACTTTGTATTAACCCATGTGGCTTTCCTGTTATTAACCTGCACTTTCAAGAGAGAAGACAGACCTCTTCTGTATACTTGCTCTGAATACTTGCTGCTATGACATTAAAATTGGCAGAAGGGTATTGGGCTCCTGTCATATTTATTTAAAATCTTTATACAGAAGCCCATGGAGACATACCCTAGGCACCCAGATGACAGCAATGCTACTGCTGCAACATAATGGCCAGCTGCAAACTGAAGTTTAATTTCATTTTTGTCTATATCAGAGGGATCTCTTCTAGCTACTTCCAGTTAAAAAGAAAAAGAAATTTCCACAAATTTTACAGCAGCGATCCTCATTCATAACTGCAACACATCAAAGGAAGTAGAAAGTAAAAAAGTGTACAGGAGCTTTAAGTGAGAAAAGCAAGCTTTGTTATGAAGCTCTGCTGTGAAGAACAGCAACGTTTCCTGATGCAACACCAAGAGGCCAATAGCAGAATCCACAGCTGAGAAAAAACACAGTGCAATCATGCTACTCGATCTGTGAGTGGAAGTAAGAGGAGAAGGGCCCATTCTTTCCAAGGATAGATAGTTCAAGAATTTTGTGAGTAGTGGGCAGAAGTACAGTAGGAGACGAAACTGTAGAGGCAAGGGGAGGGAAAAGACGGCGAAAAGGGAGGAAAAAAAAACCTGGAAGGAAAAAAGGGGATGCTCTCCTTTGGCAGTACTGCTGAATAAGTACCAGGAAAAATGTCCTAAAACACAGTGGAAATATAAGCTCCTGTGACAGGCCTAGATGACAAGGCAGAAGAGACAACCAGGGACACACTTCATGTTACAAGAACTAGGTATCTGGTTTTGTAGACAATAGTACTACTAGAGAAAGCACATGAAAAGACAATGCAAAAATGCCATTGATTTGCCCATGAAGTGCTTTGATGTAAATACCGCAGAGTATCAGTAACGGGCAAGTTGCCATGGGCTTACCGCCTCATCCAGACAAAGAGCTCAGCTATGACCTTGTTAAGCAGAGGAAGGGAGACGGCACTGGTGCACAAATATTCTCTCTCCTCCCCCTCTTCTGTGTGGGTGGGCTAACTACAGTTGCATGTATGCAATTCCCCCCGACACATTTTATTGATGTCACACGGAGAAATGATCCAAGTGTTCTGCAGCCTCTGCAAAGACAAGGAGCACTCTCATTCTCTTGAAAGCAAGCACCAAAAGACAGGTTTGCAGATAAGCCATCAGCAGTAATGAACCACCGGGCATCTACATATGAGTTCTGGTACCTCGGCGATTTCCAGAAACCTAATTTCCATACAGGCCACTGAAGATCCTCAATTTTTTATGAATCAAAAGGTTATGACTTGAGCATTTGAAATAGGAAGCCCACAACTGTCCCCAGCAGAAGAAAAACACATGGGAAATTGCCCACTCTCTGTATCTGCTCTGTGCTGGCACGGTACAACCATGATGTGCGATAGCAATTATATATCTAGCATTGCGTCAAAGGTGGAGCTATGATCAGCCATGGAAGTAACAGAAATCATGCTGATCTGAGTCTGTCTTTGCTTTGCAGAGCCTCAAGTAACAGTAGGGTGTTAACGCAGAATGGAAACACTACAGAAAACATGAGCTAAGCCAATTCACTATTGAGAAAGTCCACCCTGAAGTAATTTCTGTCTGTCTTTCTTTAGGTCTCACAGACTGGCAAGCTGCCTCTCATAACTTTCTCATCAACCAAGCGGTGCTCAGAAAGTCTCATTTTGATTTCACTTAATGTTATCTCACTGTCATTCTTGGCATATGAAGCAATTTGATTAGCTGTTACTATTTCTTTTAGGTATGGTCATTTTGAGGAACAAATTAATTAAAAACTTAAACCAGGCTGACAGGTGTGACTATTCAGTGGTGTTTTTTTAATGGAAATGCATATTTAGAACTTCAGGAAGGCTTGTAATTATTTCAGGTAGGTCAAGTTTTGGGTCAGATTATTTACATTAACATAGCAATGTGAAGGTGTAATTTGGTGGTGTTTATGTCCTTGGAAAATCTAAGGAAAAATTATTCGGTATCTCAGCTATTGTGCACATAATGCAACAGTTTCAAAAGCAGTTTGCAAACTTGAAGTCTGGGTGTTTTCATTAATATATCCTGCCACAATTTCCAAAGGGGTTAGGCATTCACAATTTCACTTGTTTTAAAGAGGAACACTGTACCTTTGAAAATTGTGTGAAGAGTATCAAGTAGGGTACTTGCACTTGATAAACTACTCATGAATTTTCAGTAGAATGTGTAACTTGGTCTGTATAACCACTGTCAAAGAAGCATGACAGAAAGGTAACATCTGATATAATCCTTGGGGAAAATGTGAAAAGAATTTGAGCATGAATGCACAGATTAAACAGCACAGAGCGTAAGAGCTGGTTGTCTACCACCTCACACATGATCTTGGTTTTTAGTCTCTATGGTTAGCTGTTGAAAACTAGACTGATGTTTCCTATAAACAGTTCAGCTGTTTATATAAGGAAATACAACATCGTGCAAAATGTGGACTTGACAGCCCAAAAGATCATAGTCCTTTCAAGTACAGAACAGGCAATGCAAGCAGAGGCCAACTCAAAAACCACTGCTAATGTGACCTTCTCCCTGGACCTGCACTTCAGCATCTTCCCTGGTGGTTTATCTGACTGCAGCTGAGGCTCTGTTAGCAGTGCCCATACGCAGACGCCAGGCCACAGACAACACCCTCATCACTACAGTGATGCACTGGTTCAGTGCTCAGGGCACGCTGTCTCTGGAGGTTCAAATGCCCATGGCAGTCTGCAGCATGTTTCACTCTAAAGATCACTGGTTTTTTTCTTCCTTTGTGGAGCATGTCACTGCATATATATATTTTTTGCACACAAAATGCACTCATCTGACACTTGCAGCCTGTTGGTCAGAATTCAGACCAGACAATTTGGACCAGTAAAGTTGTAGAGGCAACCAAGAGGTGGTTCCTCGTTGTCCCACCAACCCAATTTGTAACATCTGGGGATGCCTGCACAAGGTGTCATTCTGAAAAGGCTAGGTGGTTCTCCTGGATCATCCAGTCTCTACTATGTGCTGCTTGGGTGGCTCCTCCTGGACAGTGGCACAACAGACAACTGCTTCCTCTAAACTAAAGGTCTGTCACTACACTTTGGATTGATTTAAAATCACTGACGTGGATTATATGACTCCTTTAATCTAAGTCTCTTAAGTCTGCTCAGAGTATTGGAATCACTCATTCCTAACCTATTCCCTGGATGTACTATTTACAGAGTTCATAAACCAAAACTGTCTTCAATGATTCTGCTTATTTTTGAGACCTAGAAAAGCCAAGCCTGGAAGACCAACAACACTGAAAGAACTAATAAAACAAATTACAGAACTTAATTACAGAGCAGTCCACAACAGAATCACAGAATGGTTGAGATTGGCAGGGACTGCTGGAGGCCATCTGGTCCAAGTCCTTGCTCAAGCTGGGCCACCTACAGCAGGCTGCACAGGACCATGTCCAGACAGTCTTTGAATATCTCTCCAAGAAGGGAGATGCTACAACCTTTCTGGGCAACCTGTACCAGTGCTTGGTCACCCTCGCAGCAAAAAACAACAGTGTTTCCTGATGTTCAGAGGGAAGGAAGGAAAAAACAGGGAACTACAGGCCGGTTAGCCCCACCTCTGTCCCTGGGAAGATGATAGAGCAGCTAATCCCGGAGGTCCAGGAAGGCTGGACAGTCTTCAAGAAGGAAATCTTAAAGGCGCAGGAGCAGGCAGTCCCCATGTGCCCTAAGAAGAGCTGGCGGGGAAGACAACTGGCCTGGCTGAACAGGGAGATTTTGCTGGTACTCAGGGAAAAGAGGAGAGTTTATCACCTCTGGAAGAAGGGGCAGGCAACTCAAGAAGAGTACAACGATCTCATTAGGTCAAAAAGAGAGAAAATTAGAACGGCAAAAGCCCAGCTAGAACTCAATCTGGCCATGGTCATAGGGGACAATAAAACACGTTTCTACAAATATATTAACAACAAAAAGAGAGGCAAGGAGAATCTCCATTCTTTATTGGATGTGGGGGGGAACATTGTCACCAAGGCTGAGGAAAAGGCTGAGGTACTTAATGCCTTCTTTACCTCAGTCTTTAATAATCAAACTACTTAGCCTCAGAATATTCAGCCCCTTGAGCTGGAAGACAGGGATGGAGAGCAGAATAAACTCCCCATAACCTAGGAGGAAGCAGTTAACGATCTGCTACACCACCTGGACACGCACAAGTCTATGGGGCCAGATGGGATCCACCCGAGAGTGCTGAGGGAGCTGGCAGAGGAGCTTGTAAAGCCACTGTCCATCATTTAATAGCAGTCCTGGTTAACAGGGGAGGTCCCAGATGACTGGAGGCTTGCCAATGTGACGCCCGCCTACAAGAAAGGCCGGAAAGAGGATCCTGGGAACTACAGGCCTGTCAGCCAGACCTCAGTACCGAGGAAGATTATGTAGAGGTTCACTTCGATGGCGCTCATAGGGCTCGTGCAGGACAACCAAGGGATCAGGCCCAGCCAGCATGGGTTCATAAAAGGCAGGTCCTGCTTGACCAACCTGATCTCCTTCTATGACCACGTGACCCACCTACTGGATGAGGGAAAGACTGTGGATGTTGTCTGCCTGGACTTTAGTAAAGCCTTTGACAGCGTCTCCCACAGCATTCTCCTGGAGAAGCTGCTGCTCATGGATTAAACAGGTATACTCTTCGCTGGGTAAAGAACTGGCTGGGTGCCCGAGCCCAGAGAGTTGTGGTGAACAGAGTTAAATCCAGTTGGCGGCCAGTTACAAGCGGCATTCCCTGGGGCTCAGTTTTGGGGCTGGTCTT
>NW_010562898.1:0-24196 GCF_000687285.1 Phaethon lepturus
TACACATGGGCAGCAGAGCTGGGAGTCGAGTCCCCGTCTCATGGGCAGCGTACACCCCCTCTTGCACCCGCCTTGTACGAGCGGAGAACTGACCCCGTCAGAGTTTCAAAACAGAGGCGCGTGCCTCTGGAAGGCATTGCTGACGGAAGCCTTGGCGCCCAGCGATGCAACTCGACGGCACGCTGCCGTCCTGCGAGGCGTCCAGGAGCGCGGTACGGGTTTGCCTCGTGCGGCTCTCGAGCAAAGCGTGCTGGCTGTACGTAAAAGCGCCCGCTCCCCAGAGGGTCCTCGCCGGGCATAGCCCTGCCGGAAAGGAGCATTCCTGGATTTTCAGCTGTTGGGATTAAGCGCGCCAAGTGAGGAGCTGCCTGCGAGGGGGTGCCAGTAATTCCCATCGTTCGGCGGCGGGCTGTTTGTATCTTGTGGCAGGAGGATTAGGCCTCAAAGCACGTTTCTCCGAAGAAGGCATCGAGCACGGCAGCTCAGTTCAGCAACAGATGCGAGCTAAGCAGCTGCTGCTAGGATCTGGATTTATTGCCTAGGTATGTGGTAACACAGCCGAAGAGGAGCTTGGCTGTGTCAGACGTGGTTTTGAGGGGAGTGAGATTCTTCAAACGCAGGGTGCTGTGGATGAGGTGTGCCCTGGTAGATGTGTCTTCCCCCCTCGGCTCTTCAGATCTATAGGTGACAACTGTGTCCTGTGCAGAGTCATAGTTTTGATCCTCATAGCACAGGTATGGCATTCTGCTGTATCGTGGATTTGCTTAGTGTGTCTGTGGGCTAAGGAAATGAGTTTTTAAAGTGTATGTCATTCAGCAGCGTGTAACAAAGTATGTGTTTTCCTGAGTGACACAGAAGCAGGGTGCTGTTTGGGGGTTTTTGCACTTACCCAAAGGAAGTTAGAACTAGGACAGAAATCAGCATTTTTTTGTTGTTGTTGGGGGGTGGTTGTTGTTGTTGTGTTTTATTGTTGTTATTCCTAAAACATCCACCTGGCATTTTTGTGGCCAGAATCTTCTATTAATCATGCACACTGTGGTGTGATGTCTTCTGTGAAACAATAGTAATACTGACAGTAAAGGGCTTTTATCTTTTGTTTGTATACATTGGTGTTTTTGGGAAGTGACCCCATCATGCCACATTGTGAGCTAGCCCCTGTTAGTGTAATTCCTTTTCTTGAAAAGTTCATGGTCTGAGCTTAAAAGGAGATTTTGAGACACCCTTAAAGAAGTAACAAAAGTGAGGTTTTACAATAATTTAAAAATATGTTTAGACATCTTGAGTTTGTTTTCACAAGTGGAGGAGAGAGGCGAGAAAGGGAAGTGGAACACTCTGCTTTGCTCCCACTGAAATAATAAGGACTTTTTCCATTGACTTCGTCTGAAACAGAATTAGAGCCTAAGGCCTCAGCCATATAGGAAAAATTGCATCTATGTAATTAAACTTGAAATTGCTTTTTTCCCCTCTATTGACTAAGAGAGACTGAATGTCTCTTGTTTTGTTGGGGTGGGGGACATTTTAATTTTTTTTCTAATAGGGAAAATCTCTACCATATTAGAAGAATTGGATTCTTTGTGTTACAGCTGAGATTACGACTCCATATAGAGTCAGATCACAGCTGACCGTGACAATTCTCTGGGATAGTCTGTATCCTACCATGCAAAAGTCCTGACATGCGTGCTGTGTATAAACATGGCAGCTTTTGTGTTGGGCTTTGCATTCCAGCAAAATCCAGCAAAGCTGAGTAATGACAGGGAACAAAGTTGCAAGGTTTTTGTTTGTTGTTGGTTTGGGTTTTCTTTTTTTGGTAAGTATAATGCAACAATACTTTCAGTTGTGGGGGTTTTTTTTGATCCAAGTGTTTTATAAGTTTTGCTCCTATAGTGAGGGGAAAACTGGTACTGTATTGTTTAGGGTTTGTTAACTTACACCAGTATACCCGTCCCATATTGATAAAACTGAAGCCTTTAATTAAAACCATAAATGCTGACGTAGTTGTTTTTGTTTTAGAAGAGGTGTTCACATGAGAAATTTCACTGACCTTTTAGTTAAATTGACATAACTGCCAAAACTTTGCCATTCTACAAAAAGGGGTGTCCTGATTGAAAGGGAGGGGAAAAAAGCCTTTCCTCTGTTTGGAGAGAGCAGCATGCTGCCCTTTCTGTTTCAAAGGTTTCTTCTTCAAAGTTATTAAAAGCCTTTTAGTGAGGCAGCTCCCCTGCCCCCACACATGTGTTTGCTCTTTTTACTCTGTTACTCCTCTCAGCTTGGACAGTAAGCAGTCTCTGATTTGGTTTTACTAACTTTTTAAACTTTTAACTCTTTTCAATCTAGCTTGGACTGGGAACTTAATTTCAGAGTGCGGTGATGGTGTGAGGTGGCTGAACTGGAAGCAAGGTGGGGTTGCCACCCCCGAGAGGGGCAGGTCGGCTCCCAGCCACCCAACCCTGCCGTGGCGGTGGGGTGCGGGGTCAGCCTTCTGAACCAGCAACAAAACAACAAAGGGAAGAATTTTCTGCCAACTTCGTGACTTGTCCTGCTCGCAGAGGGTGCTGGGCGAGTGCCAGAACAGGCACGAGAGAAACTTTGGGGAGCACGCATGGGAAGGGTGAAGGAGGGCATCTTGGATGAGTTCAAATATCTCACCATTATTTTCTCCTGTACACCTTCTTTCCAGGTGCATTTCCGTACTTAGTGTAACAAGTGCAGGAGATGGGTAATAAACCTGCACAACCTTAATGGGTTACTTTGAGGAACATTCATTTAGCTCTTTTTATTTTTTCTTTCCTGTATTTTTGTCTGTCTCTGTTCTTTTTTCTTTTTTAAATGAAATTTTACTTTGAGATAGACAAAGGTTTGGAAATATATCCTGACAAAGTATCCTGTGCTGTATGGCATTCTTCTGTCAATCATTCTGGTATTGAAAGTCTAGGGAAGCTCACGTGCCTCATAGGAAAGGGCTTCTTAACCGGATGCTGCCCCACATCCTCACCATGCCCTATCTGTGATGTCCCTGAGGGGCTGGGAAGCATCCCAAGGAAGCAATAGCTTATGGTGATGTGAGAAGAACACATGGGCATGCATGTGCCTTCTGGGTACCCTTGTCCCGCAGAGCCCTGTGGACCTGTTGCAACTGGGGCATGAATAGATGGACTTCTGAAGCCGCATGGGTGGCTGGCTTTTCCCACTGCTGTCTGCACAGCTCGTCTTCTCTCTGGGCATAGGACTCGAGGTCTGGTAATACTGAAGTGCCTCTTGTTGCCTGTATCAGCCTGGGCTGTAATCGCTCCCCCTCACACTGGACTTCTGCCCTTTCCATACGTGTATTGAACCTGTTCAGTTTAGGGCAAGTTTGGTCAGGGAAGAGCTTGACCTAGAGCCTGTAGAAGTAGATGTGTGTGCTGTCTTTCATCTCTAATAGGCTTTGTATGCTTCACCAAGGGACTTGGGGAATCAGGGGTCAGTTTTTATTTAGAAATGTGGAAGAACATAAGTATACACTAGCTTTTATTTGTCGGTTTTCATGCAAAATTTATACCTGCCAAAATGTCACCATGGGAGCTTGTTAGACCCGCAGCTGGTGTATCGCTGTGCTGAAAGCAGCCCTGCTGAGCTTGAGCGTCTTCATTCTGCAGTCGGAGCAATGTTCTGCTGACATAGCGCTAAGGACTCCCAAGTCCACACAGGTAAACTAGACAAGAACAATTGTTTAAAACTCTCTTCTTCCACTTTCTTTTGGCTTTGAAGAGGCAGATAGAGATGCAATACGAGCGTTACTATGCTTGAACTTAATCAGAGTTGACCACTTGTATTCTGTAAAACACAGACCCATGCAGATGAGGATCCATGCGTATCGTCCCTCCACTTTCCCCACATGCAACAGCTAAGATGGGGAAAATTGATACGGTTAGGAAAGGGAACGGGATGGGGCGATGTAATGTGAAGACATCAGAAAGGCACTGGAGACCAGCATTTGAAATACGAGACAGCAAGTTGAGTGGCATCCTGCAAGGGCATGGTATTGTAGTTATTACATGCTTTTATCTCTTTAAATTCCTGTGGATATAGCTACGAGGTGGCACACCCACGTTGTAAGACATGTACTTATCAAAATAAAAAAACAAACTTTGTCTTACTCAGTGGATTGAAGTCTAAATCTATTCTGTTCTCACCAGGAAATACATATGTTAGGTAAAGAATTATAATATTTTTAAGACTTATATTGACAGAAGTTAGATTAGTATGAGCCTTGTTTCTTTTAGAAACATGTCTTTTTGCTTATTCTTCTCTTCTCTGTCCTGGCTCTCATCCCTTTTCTTTTATCCTGACCCTTTTTATTTTTTATCTTAAGTGAAGCGTGTTACACAAGTACAGACTTCAGTTGTATTGAACCTCTGATCACTGTTCCTAACGGAAATGTTTTGATGCGGATTCCTGTTTTGTACTAGGGAGCTACTGCATTTCAAGCGTCTACATAATCAGAACAGGTTTGCAATTTTATATGATGTTTAATGTGTTCTTTTGCTCTTTGTCTGGATTTTATTTCAGGGCATCTAGATGATGATGGTTTGCCACATGGATTCTGTACGGTCACCTATTCATCGACAGACAGATTTGAGGGAAACTTTGTGCATGGAGAAAAGAATGGCCGTGGCAAGTTCTTCTTTTTTGATGGAAGGTAGACACTGACACTTTGATTTTTCTTCTATATTCTGCTTTCTGCTTGCAGTGATACAAAACTGATCTACATTGATTGTATGCTGCTGAGTTTCTGGATAAGCTTTCTCATTAAAAACTGTAACTGGAAAGTTTTCTCCACTGCTGCTGTGGCCACACCTTTGTGCGCTTGGGGGCTTTGCGTGTAACATGGTGCCTTGAGTGGTTTCCTGGTGGGAGAATGCAGCTGTGTGAGCTCTTTCAGCGCTGTACAAAACTTACAAACTAATTAGAGACCATAAGAACTGGAACGTGGTCAGAGCTATTGGAAACCATGCTTGCCAACAACTTGGACTACAAAGTTCAAGTCTATAACTGCAGGTGGAATTCTGTTTGCCTTACAGCCCTGTACGGACACTGCAGCTGGACTGGGAACTCCCTGTGCCAGACATCACGTACAGACGTGGGGCCTTGACAAGAGAGTCTTACCCTCTGCTTGGTCTTGGAGATTGTGTGATGGTTAAAGGACGGAGTTAGATATGGGTTTATTCCCAGCTCTACCTAATCCTCTGCAGTTTGCTTGTGGCCTGATTTATTTTCAGAAAAGCCCCTGTAGTTTCCTCTCTCTTCACTGGGAATTGCGACAGTGAAATTGGGCTACTCCGTGTCTGTGCGTATGTGTTCTCCTCAGGTCTTCATTATGAACACCTTGTACGTCTTCACCCAACTGCAGCGTGTCTCTCTGCAGTTGCTCAGAACTTCCTCCAAAGGAGCAGCAGATGTATAAAATGACACGATTCTTCATGGTTTTGCAGCTGTTGGTGGCACTATGAATAGCAGCCGTTAAACTGACAATCGTGCCAGGTCTGCTCTCCTCCTGCTCAGCGAACTTCTGAGCAGGAGCAGAGGTATTGTGCTGTCTCAGTGAGTCAGCTCCTTGTCTGTACTTGCCTTTGCAATTACTTCATACTGGGGATTGTGGATTTTTTTCATGAGAAAGATAATATATTTATTCAGTTATGCAGAAACTGATCAGGCCTCCAAGCTTGGATGAAGAAAAATCCCCACTGTTGTTGGTAATGGGCTTATTAAATCTTGTGTGAGTAACTGAAAATCAGTACTGTCCAGCAGCTGACCTCTCTAAAATAGCCCCTTCTTTTTTTTTTAAAGTTGGCAGACAGTGTCTCTATGGACGCATGTACATAATGTGCTTGTTGATGATCTCGGCAGAGCAGTTGCTGATTGTACTGTCGGAGAAAGTGACCCACTATTTTGTTTGTAGGGCTGCTCCTCCAAGTAATCCAGGGTACTGGCAGTGCTCTGTGGGAAAACTCAGGTTGCTGCTGAGCCTTTTCTGTACCGCTTCAGTGTTGCCAACTCTTCTTTTCTTCTTTTCTTTCTCTTCTTTTTTTTTTTTTTTTTTTTATTTTCATAACCCCTGATAAAATGGAACAGTTGACTATTGTATTACTTCAGGAGCTAGCAGGATAAAAAAATATATAAAAATAGTCTATATTGTGGTTTTGGAAAATGGGATATTTTTGTGAACTGCCCTAAGCTTATTTTGATCTAGCTAAAGCAGCCTTAACCGAGCAGTGACTAGTTACTAAGGAGGTTGCAATTTACCTAGCTACACCCAGGTAGCAAGAGTAAGTTGCTCTCTGAAGTGGATGGTTCAGGTGTCATGACATGTTGCAGGAGGAATGACCTGGCATGAAATAGGACGTGCTGTTTCCGTCAACTGTGCCATGGGCAAGGCTGTTTATGAAGAGAAATGAATCCCCCAAATTTCTCGAAATACCTCTCATCTTACAGCATTGTGTGCTTCAGTGCAGCAAGTTAGCTCGTTTCAGCATTCCAGGATCTGTTTGCCTCACAGGCTGCTGGTAAAGGCTGACAGCTGAACTGCTGTAGGTCTGTTGTTTGGGAATAGTTGAGTCCTGTCAGGCACTGGACTGGCAGCAATATAAGCATTCTCATTTTTTGAGCATTGGGAAATAGGGTTGGCTGCCTGGCTTCTTTGCCTCAGTCAGAACTTTTTCCTTTATTGGAATAGTTGCCCCCTTCCTGTTGATTATTTAAGGGAGTGAAAGCCTGGAGTGAAATCTCGGTTGTTTTTTCTCCCCCTTCAAAAGTGCAACAAAGCCTAGCATATTCTTTCAGAGAGAGAAGTTTCACCTCTGGCATACTCCCTGTTTTGGATCTTGTACTTGAGCTTTCATTGGTGCTCAGGTTTGCTGGAGTGTGCTTTGCAAAACACTTTGCGCAACAACTGCGAGCACGAGAGCCGTGTTTGGCGCTGAGCTGTGGCTGCAGTTCTCTCTTAACTAGAAGCTCTTGTAAACTGACATCTCCCAGAACACAGCAGAGAATGGTTTTATTTTCAGGAAAAAGTTTTCAATGTTCCCATATAGAGGGAAAGGTGGGAGATCAGGGAGTGAGGGATTAATGGGTCAGGGTCTGATGTAACTCAATACCTGGAAGCACGTTGCAGTAAGTATTGTACCCCCCAACTCTTTATCATTGGTTTATACCCTAAATCCCCTCTAGGCCTGGTAGATAATGGGAAGACAGTAAATCTGATAAATCTGGACTTCAGTAAAACTTTACATTATCCCAAATATGATAATCTGAGAAGCAAACAGGAAAAGTACAGGCTAGCTCAGGGTTTCTACTAACAAGATTTTGTTTATGCAAGACACAGGAGCTATTTATTCCTCTTTGTGCTGATCAGGTCTTGGTTGCAAGTATTGTGTCTGGCTGCAGACGCCATACTTTGAGAGCTTAAAAAAAAAAAGGGAGGTGCAGGGCAGGGAGTAGAACTCCAAAACCTAAGAAAAATAGAAATTTTAGAGAACATGGCTTTTTAGGCAAGGTTGAAAGACATGGAATTCTTTCTTCAGGTATCTTTCTGTTGATTTCCTTAGACGATGTGAGAGTAGGAGGAGATGGATCTTTTGGACACTGTTTGGAGCTTAATACAAAGAAAGAAAACCTAGAAATTTGAGTTACAGTAAAAGAACAGCTATTTTTTTTCCAGTGCTGAAGCACTGTTGTAATTTAGCAAGTTGTTAACTTCAACTAATACCATTAAAGGTAACGAGAAGGTTTTTTGGTCTGTTTCATTACGTAAACTGGGGGTGGCTGCTTCTTTTAAAGAGTAATCCTACGTGTGGACTCTCTGTGTGGTGCCAGCTACAATGACATTCAAATCTGGTGATCTGTGATAAACTAGAGAAGAAAGTGGTGTCATTTATAGTCGAGTAAGTGCACAGATTTCTGGTGGTTCCCTCATCTGCTCTGCTCCTTCCGTTTGCTGTGTTGCCGTAGCTGTCCTTGCAGCTCTGTAGCAACCTGGATCAAGGAATTCATCTGACTGAAAAGTAAAACAGCTTTCCTGCCCCTTCCTGCCCTGCATCTGGTTTGCATTGAGGCTGCGTGAGCATTGCAGTGGGACAATGCATGGCGTGAGGGAAGGAGCTGTTTAAAACAGTATTGCTGTGAAGGGAGCTGTGAAAACACAAAGCTTAAGTCTTGTTTCTAAACACACTGTCTGTCATGGATAACGTACCTTCTTCTACGGTAGTGTATTTTCCTATGGGAACCTCAGCCAGCTTGCCAAAGTTATGTAAAAACAAAGAGTGAAGCTTTAGAAGCCAAAAAGTTAATTCTGGGAAAACATTCCTTCCGCAACTCTTGAAAGTATGTTTTTTAAAGTTTTGTAAGACGTGTAGAGTCATGTGCTCCCAGACACTGTTTGGGCTTATACCTTAGAAGTCTGTGTCAGAAAAAGAATTATGCAGTGAAAGTATGTATACTGCAGCTGGCTGTTAGCTGAATATGCTGGGCTAAAATCTACAGAGTCTGTATTTTCTTATGCTAGTTCTAACCTAAGAAAGAAATAGCTGAGTAGATCCTCTTTTACAGTTATGCTTTCATTCTTTGTAGTTTCTCTCAGCAGCCTTTTTGAAGAAAGGAAGCAAAGCAGATTGCAAGATACTACTGTGCCCCTTCTAAAGGGTTTGCAAGACAAAACTGAAGTGAAATGTTTCTTTGTTCAAATCCAAGTGCAGCACTAGTTCAGTTTGACCGGCTGTGTTCCATTTTAATAGAAATACATGAAAAATGACAGTGCTTTTAGCGACTCCGGTACAGATTGCCGCGAAGTGTATCGCTAGGGAGCTGACACCGGATGGGTAGCAGGTTGCAGTTTGTGCCCCGTTGCGGTCCACCTGTACGATGGCTCAATTTCATCTCACCAGGGAGATGTCAGTCAAGATCCAGACGTAGGAGGTAGAAAATCCTAATATGAGAGCAGCCTGCTTGAGCAATAATTTTTTCCTTGACCATGAGCATCCATTTGTTGCTGTAATTTGCTACCCCAGCCTATAAAAAAAAAAAGCTCAGCAATGCAATTTAGATGAATAATGTGTGCTGATGCAGCGCACCCTGGTGAAAGGACAGCGTAAGTTGCTTTCTGCCTTTGGAGGTCTGTAGAAAACAGTTTGTTTTTCATCTTGGCTTTCCAGGGAGATCAGGTTTATCTTCCTACTCCCCTTC
The DNA here is from genome assembly GCF_000687285.1 of Phaethon lepturus. Taxonomy (NCBI): domain Eukaryota; kingdom Metazoa; phylum Chordata; class Aves; order Phaethontiformes; family Phaethontidae; genus Phaethon; species Phaethon lepturus. The sequence goes on from NW_010562898.1 coordinate 9,217, forward strand.
CCCTTTTTCCCCCTCAAATTTGGTTGAAATTAGCAAACACATCAGAGTTTCAGACATGGGGGATAGCGATGCCTGGCAGGGGACAGAGGAGAGATGCTGGAAGCAGTGTCCCAGCGAGGGAGCCCCGGCAGCCGCCGCCGAGCCTTTCAGTGTACCTTTCAGTCCGCCCGCGCATGGCTCTGCCCCGCAACGGCCTGGGCTCTTGGAGAGAGGCCACCGACAAAATGGAGAAAAGCTGTGATTGTTGCAGTGGTGGTGTGTGTTTTGGGGAGGGTTGTAGGGTACCCAGCAATGGCAAACCAGGTGTCAACACTTACCTCCTCCTAGGACCTGACTTTCTTGAACGTTTCCCTTCAGCCTCTCTGTACCAACAATATGTAGAATGATGAGCAGAGAAGGGGTTGGCTGGTGCCTCGTGTCACGGCTTTGGGTTCACCTCTTAGAAAGGTGGATAGTCTTCCACTGCTGTTTTTTTTCTCTCTCTACCAGCACCTTGGAAGGGTACTACGTTGATGATGCCCTGCAAGGCCAGGGAATCTACACTTACGAGGATGGAGTGGTCCTTCATGGCACATATGTGGATGGAGAGCTGAATGGACCAGCCCAGGAGTATGACAGTGATGGGCGGCTGATATTCAAAGGGCAGTATAAAGACAACATTCGACATGGAGTTTGTTGGATTTATTACCCGGTAAGCTTGACCACCTGCTCTCTTTATTGCAGAATAGTACCATTATGTATCTTTCTTTTCTTCCTAGCTGAAAAAAAACATGCAGCACGACCCAGATATCAAACAGTCAACACAAAAATCTGGGTGGAAGTTCTGTGCCTTTCTGGTTTTGGATAATCCAACATACAGCTAAACCTTTTTGGGGTTGAATGTTTGTCCGGTAGACAGGATTCAACAAGGCTGCGAGATACCTTCGCTATTTTCATCTTCCAGGGAACTCAGCCCCTTGGAAGTGCATTTATGTGTGTCTCCTCGGGAAGGCTGAGCCAGTAATTTTGCCACTTTGTAGTGCTGACTGCAGGTGAAGAGCGTGGGAGCCCTGCAAGCTATTGCAACCTGCTGCCCTTATTTAACTAGGAGGACAGACTTTGTCCATTGCTGCAGGGTGTGTTGTGAAGTCTGCCTTCCCTCAACAAATCAGATGTAACTTTTTTTAAAAATTTTGATTCCTATTCAGCCTTACACAATACTCTAGACTTGAACCTTTCAATCTTTACCTTGTGCTGAGGAGGGGGAAACATCTGCATGTCATTAAGCTGCTGGTCAAAACCCAATGTATTTCTGCACTGTTGCACATACTTTAGTTGCAGATTCATTTCAAATGCTCACCATTGGCTGTTCTTTTTATTTACTGGTTTTCACTATTGCCATTAAGCATGTGTTAGAATCAACAAATGCTTCGGGTACTATTGTGGTTTAACCGCAGCTGTCAGCTAAGCCCCACACAGCCACTTGCTCACTCCCCCCGGTGGGATGGGGGAGAGAATTGGAAGAGTAAAAGTGAGAAAACTCATGGCTTGAGATAAAGATGCTTTAATAGGCAAAGCAAAAGCCGCACATGCAAACAAAGCAAAACAAGGAATTCATTCGCCACTTCCCATCCGCAGGCAGGTGTTCAGCCATGTCCAGGAGAGCAGGGCTCCATCATGTGTAACAGTTACTTGGGAAGACAAATGCCAGCACCCCGAAGGTCCCCCACCCTTCCTTCTTCTTCTGCCAGCTTTATACGCTAAGCATGATGTCACATGGTGTGGAATATCCCTTTGGCCAGTTGGGGTCCGTTGTCCTGGCTGTGTCCCTTCCCAACTTCTTGTGAAAGTCTACTCACTGGTGGCGTGGGGTGAGAAGCAGAAAAGGCCTTGACTCTGTGTAAACACTGCTCAGCAATAACTAAAACATCCCTGTGTAATCAACACTGTTTTCAGCACAAAGCCAAAACATAGGCCCCTGCTAGCTACTATGAAGAAAATTAACTCTATCCCAGCCAAAACCAGCACATGTATGCTGCCAAACAAGTAGCAGTTTTTCAATACTAGTGTATAAAATACACACAGCTGACCCTTCATGTCATGTCTCCTGTTTCATTTTCCAGCTGGCAAAGTGTTGCTGTACCTTCTGGAAATGTGGATATTTAGAGGTTGCTGATCATTATCATCTTGCCTGACTAAAGGATGCAAGGTGTTTCAAAAAAACCTTTGCTATGGAAGCAATTGTTTATGCATGTTCTGTGCATGATGCTATGTGCACAAATAAATTTTTGCCCAGACTTAAGGTTCGCTGTTCCTTACTACTGTATGTTTGAAGCTCTTTCATCCTTGGAGTTGAACAAAATGGCACCACTCTGAAGTAGAGTCTGTGTGCAGTGATCTTGATCTAAACCAGTCTGTTTCCACATCACACCTGCTGTTTTTGCTCCAGGGCATTATTTGAAGATGTTTCCTTGTCCTTTTTGAAACAAACACCTGAAGTCATTAGACCTGTGCTAATCTGTGCATCTCATTCTGCAATTCCCTAAATAAACCTAACCGGAGTTGCAGGCAAATCACAGATGGCAAAGCCCAGGGCTAAAATGTGTAACACTTAGAGAGGAAAAGCATTGCTGATGATGGCTTTCAGCAAACAGTTGTTTTCATCGAGTATGACCTGACATTGCGGAGGGTGCTGGTGACAGAAACACTCTCCAGTTGTCCAGCAAATCTTTTTCTTCTCTTCTTTTTTTAATAGGCTCAAGTACCGAGAATTAGCAGCGAGCAAGGCAGTGTTTTAATTTTTTGTTTCCACCAGCACAATATCTTACTAAGAAAACTCAGACAAAGTTTGTGTGTGGCTTTGGGCCTTGGTTCACAGACTCTTCGTATAAAAATTTTGTCAATTGAAGCTCAGTATTTGTGTCATATGGAAGGAAAGACCGTGGGTTTTGCCTATTTCAAACAACATAGAAAAACCCATTAATTTCTTTTATCAGTTTTATCCTGACTGGAATGACTTCACCCAGCTTCTTCATGTCTCTGTTTCTCACTCGTTTTCATGCTCTCACATCTGAACTTACTGCAGCTTAGATTGCTGCTTTAAAAAAATGGGGAAAATATTTTTCATTTACTGAAGATAGTAAAGTATAACTAAATGCTCTGTCTTTTCTTTCTTGTCCGTGCTTTCAGGATGGAGGCAGCCTTGTGGGAGAAGTGAATGAAGAAGGGGAGATGACTGGAGAGAAAATAGCCTATGTGTACCCTGATGGAAAGACTGCATATTCTGGACGGTTCATAGATGGAGAAATGATAGAAGCAAAACTGGCAACTCTGACATCTGTAGAGGATGGGAAACCTCAGTTTGAAGTCGTACCAGGCAGTAAGTTCAGCTACCAGAGAAACTTGTATTCTCACTACCAGGTCTTTGCTGCAAACAGCTTGGTTTCTATAACGTTCCCCATTAGAGACTGTAAAGGCTGGCCATGATACATCTGTTAGCGAGAAACCCTTTTTCTAAACTCTAAAGGCTGGACAGAAAGGCATGTGGAGCGATTCCTTTGCTCTGGGAACAAGCGGGAAGTGACCCATCGGGTGTTGCCGCTGAATGGCATTTCATAACCCTTCTCTCGCATGCTCATGGGCGCAGTCCTGCTCGTCGCAGGACTCACCGTTGCCATCTACGCCAGTGTGAAAACCTGCTTAACCACGTTACTGCTGGCACAGATACAGGCTTTGTTTTGTTAGTAAAATAACTGAAAGTGGAGAGGGAAGTCACGGTTTGGTTGTCGCTCTGCCAGTTGGGTTTGTGCAAGTGAATGTTAGCACTGTGAATATTCCGGCATCTGCGTTACGGGGCTGAAAGGACACAGGGGTTGGAATTAGTGAACTAGATTCAGTAGTTGTGTAACAGTCTGATTCACCAACACCCTTCAGCCTGACTAGTCCTGCTGATAGAAAGTGTCTATGAAATGTTTGGGGTCAGGGTGGTGTCCTCGACCCACGTAGCCAGTGCTCCTTCTGCAGGGCAGTGATGCCCTTGGGCCTATAGTTCTGGAGTAGTTTTGTTGCTCTGAGGCGTGTGATGTTTTGGAGGTGAGCGGGTTAAGCTGCTGGCACGGCCATGAGTGTTAAACAGGGACTGTGCTAACACGTTTACTGTTTTGCCAGCAAAGGGTGTCTTATTCAATATCAAATTAGAACATAAAACTTAGCAAAAAGGTGTCGAGAAGCAAATGCATGTAACACTATTTTTTAAATCTCTCAGTTGCGATAGCAAATCAAAATGTAACTTGGAAAGGTAGCTTCTGAGAGGGTACAGTTGTGCTTTGTAAATAAGATCGAATTATGCTCTGGAGGAAGCTGCCTTCAGCCAGAACACATCTTGGACACCAGGGACAATGGCCTTTTATCAAACTTTGTAATACTGTGTTTTGGGGGTTTTTTCCCATCTTGTTTCCACATGCACCTTAACCTATCTCCCAGATAGTCCTCTGGCAGTGGATTGGAGAAGGATGTGAGGATGTGATTAGAGCTGTACCACCAAGTTGCTTATTAATGTCAGGAAGTAAGTAACTGTAGCAAGTGTACTTTAGTGTACCCTATCTTCTGGCTGAAGTATCTTCAGGATTTCGACTAGAAAACATTTCATATTTGAATTAGTCCAAGATTTTTTTTATCACTAATGTGTTATTGAATAAGTTCTTTCACATTTTGCTTTACTTTTTAATTTTAGTTTGAGACTCTGGGAGGGTCAGTTTTGAAAGACTGTCCAGTCCTTTAAAAGTTGGTAGTTTGAAGAGCATATATATCAACTGCTACTCTAGTATGTTGAGGGAAAAAGATAATCAAGAAACAGGATCTCACTGAAAAACTTTTCCCGGTGCAGTTCTATTTAATACCATTTTTTGGAAGCATAACATTTATTTCTTGCAGTCATTAAAATTTAATTTTTGAATGTCTTGATTAAGTTAAGGATTGCGTGCTTTCAGTACTGTCAATTAGTTTATTTCCTTTGTTGATTTATGGTTGTTTTGGGTTTTTTTTAGGCCCAGTGTACACTTTTGACAAATCTACTTCATCCTGCATTTCTACAAATGCACTTCTTCCTGATCCTTATGAGTCAGAGAGGTAGGCTTTTTTTCTTCTCCCCTCTTTCAATATTGTCCATATTTCTTTGCTGTTACATATTTGGGGCCTAATTTTGCAAACCTTTCGTCATTTAAGGTTTAAAAAAAAAGTATGTAAGTTTGTGAAATGGAACCCATTACTGCACATCAGTCAGCATTTGACTTGATTGAATTTCCTTCTGATTTGCACAATGAAATTGCACTCTAGTGGATAGAACACAGCAATACTTTTTAAGAGATTAAACTAGGATAATTTCTTAACATTTCAAAGATGTGTTCAGTCAAGTCCTGGACTCCGCTAATCCACTAAACCCACATCTACAACATTCTGAGCAAAAAAAGTACGCTGTTCCCTATTTTCTAGACCCGTAACTAGCTTCAGGTTGTAGTGCGCCGCATTCAATGCATCTCGCTGAATGGCATGAGTCGTACAAAGTTTTCTTCCCTCCTTACAGATTTAGCAAAGTGGGAAGAGTAAATCAGCAAGCTGGAGGAAAGTGAGATACAGTTTGTGACAACCCTGTAATGTCAAAACACGTTCCTCAGCAATTGTCTCATCGTAGTCAGTCATGGTATCTCTTTCATGGCTATTTCACAATTACAGTTCTTACCTAAACTTTTAAGAGACCTTGCTCTGTAGACACCTCGATTGTAGTCCTTTTCTGATACTCTGAAATATCTAAATAAATGATTAGTAAAATGCTGGCATTAATTTGCATCAGATGCTTGAAGATCTAGGACTTCACCTTGAAAACTCTTGCTCATCTGTGCACATACACACCAGCAACCTCAGCTGTACATGGTGTGTACATGGGGACCTCTGGGATTCTGGTATGTTATTGAGGGTGTTCCTGCATTGAAGCCATCATTGCGGAGTAATAGTAGATTGGCACTTAAAAAATAATTTCAAACTAATAGAGAAATTCAGCCCCTACTTCTCACCAGATCTCCATTTCGCCAAAATTCTCCTCCAATATAGGGAGGAGAGAAAGGAGAAGGAACTGCATGTTGAGGTTTTGAATTATTAGTTTTATTATGATATTGAAGTCTTTATGCCAGTAGTGTTGTGATACTACTTCTTGAAAATGAAAACTGGTCAGTCACTAATTCCATGCCCTTTTCCCCTTGTAGGGTGTATGTTGATGTCTCGCTCATTTCCAGTGCTGGAGAAGGATTATTTTCGAAGGTAGCAGCAGAAGCCAGTACAGTTATGTCCTTTTATAATGGAGTGCGAATTACACACCAGGAGGTAAAGGAGAGAAAAAAGTCAGTCTGAATTTTCGTGGCTCCTTCTGAAATCATCTTCTTATAGCAGAATTTTACAACCACCCCCTGCTCACCCTTAAGATCTAATATGATGGAGTTTATTGAAAGAAAGTGCATGTACACCTATGTATATATAAAAAAAAGTGGTGGGTGGTTTGTTTTTTTTAGTGACTTACACAGAGGAAAAGCTTTAGTTGCATATATTTGAATGTTTGCTTTCAAACTGCTGGCAAAGTTGACACCTCCACACACACACACTGGATTTTTGCCTTGCAAACTAGGTAGACAGCAGAGACTGGGCCCTCAATGGAAATACAATATCCCTGGATGATGAAACAGTCATAGACGTGCCAGAGCCCTACAACCACGCCGCCAAGTACTGTGCCTCGCTGGGGCATAAGGCCAACCATTCTTTCACTCCTAACTGCATCTATGACCCGTAAGTAGAGTCCTGTGTTTTGGAGCGGAAGCCGCAGCCCGGCAGTCTGGGCTCACAGGGTGTTTCTGGGCAGCGGAATGAGGAGCGGCCGGTGGGGCTGGGAGTAGTGGGTCCAGGCACTGGAGGAGTCCCTGCTCACCTGGGCCGAGTTGGAAACTGGCTGGCATTGCGGGTGCTTGTTGTTTCTTGGGGCTTACACCATGGAGTGTCTTGAAGTTTGCAACTGCGTTAATTTTGTCATGAGCTTTAGGAGCTGCCTCTTGATTCTGAAATGCATAAGCACAGCTCTCTAAATCCTAGCGTGGGTAGGACTGCACCATCGTTGCTGAACTACTTGACCAGCACCTTCAAATGTCTTGTCATTTCTGATACTCATAAACTTAGCATCTTGCTGCTCTGCAGTTGGTGCAGAGCACTAGGAAACTTTTGATGTATAGATATGTTCAAAGGTATAAAATTTTTTTATACCAATGTATAAACAGAGAGACCTGTGGAGATACAGATGAAGAAAATAGTTTTTCTTCATTATGTAAGCCAGTTCACTTTACTGCAGGACTGTGGGGGAAGATGTACAGAAGTATGTTATGACTGTTTGGCAAGTAACCTGTGCGGAGGAAATTAAGATGAGCAATTTCCCATGCTCTCCATTCTCTCATAATCTATACTGTTTTCCGGTCATGAGGATGTTTACTACTGCAAGCCCAAGGCATGTGGCAGTGATTAACTTTGTTTTATTTATTTATTACCAACAACCAATGTTGCAGGACTGCTGAAAAACCTCAAATTATAATAGAGCTACACCAAGCTGGTTTAATATAGTGATATCTTTGCCCTTATTACTTAAGTCTTCATAAGGTTGTCTCAAAGCAATCTACTCATCTGATACCAGTTTATGTGATATTGCTCTAAACTGTGAGTGACTTCTGAAACTATAAAAGGGGCCAACAGAGCCTGTGAATTGGCAGCTAAGCCTAGCAAGGGTGTTTATTTTTTGTCTAGGTTTGTTCATCCTCGTTTTGGGCCTATCAAGTGTATCCGCACCATCAGGGCTGTGGAGAAGGATGAAGAATTAACAGTGGCTTACGGATACGATCACAACCCCGTTGGGCAAAACGGACCAGAAGCACCGGAGTGGTACCAGCTGGAACTGAAAGCTTTCCAGGCTGCTCAGCAAAAGTGAAATGGGAGCTCCTTCTCCATTCAGCAAACTGAAATAGAAACTTGGATCTATGCACTACCTTTATACCGAAAACTGGACAACCAGGGATTGTTCATGCTGTTGCATCATAACTTTGCATTCTGTGTTAAGAGATAAGTTTCTTGCATACTAACTAGGTTTGACTGTGTTACTCATAGCAGATTTAAAATTAGCTAGCGTTGCACCAGTCTTATCTGGAGAAATTATTTAATATTCTATACAAGACGTGCTATTCTTTGGTAGCTTCTGCTTTTGCACCATATGCAAAGATGCCAAAAGACTAGACAGAAAACTAAAATGGGTATATCGTTCACTTTTAGTCGGCAGACTTAGTGTTGCTCTCTATCTGCCTAGGCATTATTGTGCAACTGCATTTTGCATATATGCCACTTGTGATGATAACAGTAATATTTTGATATTCTCTAATAGTAGCATAATTTTGCCTTTTTAAACCTTTGATCTGAATCTTGCAATAGAGCAGTTTATTTATTAGCATATAGGAGGCTGGGTTTTAACTCCCCTTTCCTCTTGTCTGAACGTTGTTCTTTCTACAAATCCTCTTTTGCAGGAGAAAATCCTTTCTAACTAGTGGAAAGGCTTGTGTGTGTATGTGAGAGTGCTGTGTGTTGGTCTCTGTGGCTCTCTAAATAGTATAGCAACATGTCCAAATCTAATATTTATCTAGCCTTTCCGGCTGGCTTATTTTATTTAATTTATGATTATGACACGCAAATGAAGCTGTTCTTTGCATGAAGATTTTCTGAAAGGAGAAAACAGGTTCACTTTCTGAAGGACTTTCAGAAGTACATTTTCTGGAAGGCAAGCACATTGCTTGCATTGGTGTCCTTGAGTTGGTTTGTGTATTTCACCTGTTAAAGCGGCCAGTTCTTAAGGTGAAAATTCTAGCAATGAGACGCTTGCATCTCACGTGAGTTCTCTTAAAGGAGGTGTATGTATTTGAGGGCAGGCTGTAGTGCTTGGTTAAGGAGAGCTGTATCTTTTGTATGTGTTCAGTTGACAAAGAATATAGCCTTGTAGCCGTCTTTTAGTAGTACTGGTTTAAGACACAGTAAATTAATATAGTATGAGATATCAAAATAAGATTTAAAAAAAAAAAGGTGTGAAAAGATTGTTTTTGAAAGACAAACAATGAATGTAAAAACATCACTCACTGCTCATATTTAGAAACAGCAGTCAATCCATAGCTTTGTTGCAGCCAGCAGTGGGGGCTTGTGAATATTTGTCTGCAGGGTTTTTCAGGGGTAGGGAAATTGTTGTGCATTTTTTTCAGATACTGTACTGGTCTTGCCTAATGCTGTATAAGAGAGAAATAATGTATCGTCTCGGTCTGGATACTGGAGCCCTTCTGGGACTTTGATACTCTCTTTTGGGTTTAGCAGCTTAGGAAAAACTCAAATGCATTTGCAACACTTTCTTTAAATGTTTGTAGTTTAAAAAAGTTTGTATATCTGTAACATAAATGATTTGGAAATCAGACCTACCTTTCTATTGCAACACATTTTCGTTGGTTGCTTGAACAGTTGGAGGTGTCTGGCTGTCCAGGGAGCTAGACGTGGAGAATGTGTTGGGTTGGTACCTCCAAGTGGAAGGATGAGGTTGCTGTTTTGAGCAGTCTGAGAATCCTTGCTTTGGTACCTGTACAAAGGCAGGAATTATTAATAAGAACCTCTCTAACCTGGGGCTCTGTTTAATTCCTGTGGCTGGTCACAAACCTTTTCCAGCACCTCACCATTTAAGCTTGCACAGAAGCTGCTCGGTGCATGTGCTGGAGGGGGAGCAAGTAGGCTGAGGGCTTTTTGACACTTCCAGCAGTGATCTGAATGTGAGCTTTGACACCACCCATCTCCTTGCACTGGAGGCTCAGACCACAGCTCTGCTTCTCATCCAAGGCAGGTGACTGGCAGAGGTGACAGCTCGGGGACTCAGCTGAGCCTGCGGAGACAGAACTGAGCCTCACAGGTGAGGGAGAGCTGTCAAAGGCTGATTGGCAGCACAGCTTCAGCAGATGAACTTCCAAAAGAAACACGCATGTCTCAATCTTTCCCTCCCTGCCCACAGGTCATTCTTTTAGATCATTGCTGTTTCAGCCATTTGTGGAAAAGCGTGCCTCCCTGGTAGGAAGCTGTTGTGTGCATCGTGTAGATTATTCTGCCAGGACCATAAAGTTTGCAAGGTTGAGGCTTGTGCTTAAGTGCAAGGAAGAGGAGAGGGAAAATATGTGACTTAACTTTGCTGTGATGGTGACTCCTTCCACAGTCTTGATAACCTGCTTTGGACTGCTTGCCTCTCTGTGCCCACTAGAGAGTAGTGCTGTAAATGTTCTGATCTCTAGAGCTCTTTTGGCTTCATTCCTGATCAGTCTCTGATTCCTCTTCATGTGGAATTGCTTATGTTTCAGTAGATTTGTCAGTCTTCATATTGCCTGATTTTTTTAGGTAAATACAAGATAGGTGCTCTTTGTGCATCAGGTTTGAAGGCTGCATCCTAAAATAGGGAAATTCTAGGGGGGGGCGAAAGGCACTGAGGGTATCCTCTGTGTTCTCAAAAGCCGTTAATTTGGTGACAGTCATGCGGATTCTCTTGCTCTTGCCTATGCTTGTAGCCTGGTACAGCTGTGGCTATTGTCTCTGTTAGCTCTACTGTCCTTTTTCTCTCTGCTCTGTTAAAATCTATTGGTCCTCCTATAGATCCCTTCTTCAGTGACCAACCTTCTATAAAAGTTGTGACTATAAAGCTGCTTTGGCTTGATTCAGGACCAAGCCTTTTAATTCTTCTTTATTTTCTTTTTCTTTGTGATCTGTTAGAGTGGAGATGGTTGGGATGGTTTTTACCACTGGCTAACAAAAGGGCTCAGTGTGTCCTTCAGAGGTTTTTGAGAGGTGTGCGTTGGCAACCACAGGTTCAAATACAGGTTAGTTACAGAACTCCAAATAATGCCTTAACTTGGTCAACGTATTGCAGCTCAGCTTCTGGGGCTCACTAGGTAGCAAGACCAGCTTAGCAAAACTATCAATAGTTACATGAGACCCACACCAAAACATGGTTTTAATTTGGAGCAGAGGAAGCAGTCGTTCTGCAAAACAATCCATTTGAGTGTTGAATGCAGCTGATGACTGATGAATACACAATAAGAAGTTCCACTTCTCCGAGTCAGGCCAAAGACCTGGCCTGTCGGCACAGGAACTGGAAGAAGAACTGATGCCTGTCAGCTGAGCCTAGGTGAGCGGCTGGCTCTCGGTGTACCCGTCGTGACTAAAGAATGGCATAAGAGAACCTGGAATTGCTGCTTTTTTCAGGTATGGATCAGTTTCCAACATCTGCCTTTAGTCTGCAGTGCTGCACGCAGCTCCTCTGTGATGGGAGGGTTGTTGCCTGAGCTCCTTTATGAGAAGGAGCCTATATCAGCCTGTGTTAGAGGCTGCTGATTGTCTCTTTTTAATTAAAAAAAAAAACCCCAAAACTTAAATGGATCGTCCTGCTATGGCAGCACTGTGTTTTGTCACCAAGAATACAGAAGCTTAGTTTTCTGGAGAAGCAGTTAATCTCAGAGACAAGAGAGCATGAGAAGTTACAGCTGAGAGCTACCTGCTGCTGGGTCACTCCTCTGGATAAGAGGGAAAAGGGCTTAGGCCTAGGGGGGGTTGTCTCAAGTTGAGTCTCATGCTATAATCTGACTTTTTGGGGTCTACTAAAATACCTGATTTTCCTTCACAAATCCGAAAAGGCTTTTTTCCTTTTTTTTCTTTTTTTTTTTTGATAGCAATTAAAAAAACCTTAACCTACATAAACACATTTAAGTCTTAACTGTTGAAAATGTCAAAGGCAGTAGGTGGATATGACTCTTCAGCAATCAGAGAGAGAGCTTTGATAGCTTTTTGACTTTTTCCACAGTTGCAACAGTACTCGCTAGGATGGCCTGTGCTTTTTCCCAGATGCAGCTCCTGGGCGACTCGTGCAGATCTCGAGACTTCTGGGAGGCCAGCCGCTCGGCCTTGTGAGGCTGTGTGTTTCGGGCGCGACTAGGTAGCCTTCTCCTCCTTAGTTCAGCCTTTTCGGATGCAGAGCTTTCGGTGTTGCACGCAGCTGGCCACTGGCTGGGGTTTCTTTCCCAGGGCCGTTGTGGTAGGTTGCCGGCGCAGGAGCGGGAGCGCCGTCGGGGATTTCTCGCCCTCTGCCAGGCACCGGAGGAGCAGAGGAGCAAATACATCCCTCGAGATACTGGTATGAGAAACTGAGAAGTGGTGGAAATCGTCACTTTTCTGTTTCCTTCCCAGCTGGCTGCAAGCCCTGACTGTGGGCAAGTTGTCCCCGTCGCTGTTCACGGGTGCCCTTGTCCTTCAGTCGAAACCAGCGCTCGCCGCTTTGGTTGTGCCGGGAACTGTACAGTGTTGCTTCTGTCCCAAGAGACCCCTCTGATTTCTGTCCTTTCACTCGATTTGATAGCCTTTTTGGAAAATGCTGCCGTTGCGATGAGGTAACAAGTTGTACAGAGCCGGTTATCTGCTGCTTTGTTTTCCTCTGGCACAGCAGAACTGCTGGAGCTGTGACTGCCTGAGGAATTCACCTCCAAGCACTTAAAAATAAACCAATTCCTTTGAAAACAATGTTGCTGAAGTGTCTCCTTATATGCTGGGGTGCTGCATTAGACGCCTCTTCCTCACTTACACCGCGCTGTCGTACGCTGAGAGCATTTGGGTGAGGAACGCAGGCGTGGGAGCAGCTTTACCTGCGGGTGTGAGTGGGCTTCACGCTCACCTGTGCCCTGGGGAGAGCTTGTTCCTTTTGCTTTGTGTACTGGAAACATGAGAACTATATTTTTGGACAAAGCATTTATAAACAGTCTTATAAGGGATTTTTTTTTTAAAAAAAAAAAAAGGTGCAAGATTGAGTGCATGTTTACTTGCCCCAGATCAAAGGTTTTGAACACTAAGGTCACTGTCTGTTGAATGGACCCTCTTCTTGGCGCTCTTCTGTCTTCAGGCAATTGAAGCTCCTGCCCTCTTTCTCTACCAGTTTTACTGTAACTACTTTTTTTTTTTCCAGGAGAAATACATATACAAAAATTCTAAGCAATTAAATGTTTAAGCCATAGAATCATGAGTGTGGGAAGACCCTCTTAAAGTTTTAACATATTTGTACGTAAAATGATGTTTGTATGAAATATTTTCATGGTAGAATGAATATTAAAAAAAAAAAGCTCCAGTAAGATCTAAACCAAATTTAAAAGGATGTCTTTTTGTAAGATGCAAGTGTAATTGATTGCCAATAAGTAGATTTTTTTTTTTTTTTAAGGGGAGATGCAACAAATGATCTTTACAATTACAAATGGTCGTTTCTGCTATTTGGGGAAGTATTTATGCAGCATTACACATGGCTGTCATAAATAATTGCAATAGCAAGGCCAGTCACATCTTCAGGACATACCTCTCAGCTTGTCCCTCTGTGATACTGTACAAACGGACCCATCCCTCCTTTCTGCAGATTTCCTCCTAGAAAACCTTTCCTATTGTAACTGTACTGAATTTAACTCTTGAGCTAAGATCCAGACTAAAATTGTGTATTACTTAACAGTTTCTGCTGGGCCTTCTGCTATTTTAATACTCTCTAGCCCATAATTACTGGGTGTCTGTTCTGAAGAACTAAGTGCTAAAGAATAATCCTTGGGGTAAGCTTATACGTGTGTTAACAGTTAACCCCGGAGTATTTAACTTGTATACAGTACTTGATAGGTGTTTTATGACATTTGTACTCGAACTATGAGCCTTACTGAACATCTGTAGGTTTATTCATGACTTTTAAAAAAAAATGGATAACTTTAAGAAAGATGTTTACATGAATGATGATTGCCCTTCCTTTGATGTTATGAATGAGGTTTTTATAGTGTGTTTGGGTGTATGTGCAAGGAAGTAAGAAAAATGTTTCTGGGGAAAAATAGACTTGACAAACATTTGTAATAAGTGACTTTTAAAGATTGCTTTAATTGCGCTACAAAGGCAATGCAGATATTAAAATATTCAACAGAACTGTCATCTCTCCTTGTTATTTGTGTGCCATGATTTTGTCTCGCCCTTGCGCTTTGTAGCCATGGTTATTGCTGGTGCACAGGAGCAGGATTTGGCGCACGAGTTAACACACTTCTAGGCCACATTATATTAATAGTGAATGAACAGCAGAACACTCCTGACGCCACTGCCACACTTTTTTTCTGGTACCTCTGCTGCTTTTGTTACTCGCCTCTCTCTTCTTAATACCCGTAACATGGGCTTCACTTGTGTTGGGGTATGGAAGAACACGCTGCCTGTCTATGCCAGAGTGTCTTAACAGTTGTATTCTAAAACGTGTGAACGTGCACTGGTATATTTTTCCTCTTGCCGTTTCTGACTCCAAGGTAAGGCAGGTAACAGACTGCTCTGTCTCCCGCTCTCGGTGCACATCCCACTGGGTGAGCGGCGAGGCGAGGGGCAGCACTTCGGTGCCTGCCCTGGCCGCCGCTGTGGTCTCCGCCGTGGTAACTCGGACCGGGCGTAGGTGGGCAAAGGCTGCACTCTCCCCCGCTGCAAGGTGGGAGAAGGGACTCATTTGGCCTTGGCGTTGCCCACTGACCCTCTGCGCTCCTGAAGCTGACAGGGTGAGTGCTGGCGCTGTGTTTGCGTTCTCCCCAGCTCGAGCCGGGGGGAAGGTGACGCTCGGGTTGTGGATGCTGCGGTGGGCTGGCTTCACCCGTGGGCTGGTGCTGCCATCCCTCCCTCGCGGCGTGGAGGTGCCGTGAGCTTAGCGGGAGGCAGCTAACCTTAGGGATCGGGCTCTTCGGGCCGTTTCGGGGTGGACGTGCGTTACTGCGGTGCTAGTTCGGGCCGGATCGGGCGGGAGGCGCTTGGCCGGGCTCCTGTGCGTTCCTCCCAGGGCAGAAGGGGCACCCACCCTCCGGGCATACTGCGCGGCTCCTGGCCG
>NW_010562899.1:0-29902 GCF_000687285.1 Phaethon lepturus
CTCGCCGCTTCTTGGTTTGCCGTTGCAGCTTCCGGAAAGCGCCTGGGCTGCCCGGCCTCCCCGAGCCTGGGTTTGGCGGGGTGGATGGCGTAAGGGCCCCTTAGCCTCGTCGGGAGTTTTCCCGGGTAGGAGACTTTCAACCCGGGCGGTTTGCTGTGAGTCTCGGTACTCGTGGTATGTGCAGGGGAGAAACTGGACAAGAAGGATGAAAATCTCTTATATATCTTTGGTTCACAGGAAAATCCTGTAGACCTCGGTCTCTTGCTCGGAGAAAGACTCCTGCTATTATTAATGAGAGCTTTACACAAAGATTGACTAAGAGCAAAAAATTTTGGCCCTGTGAATTACACCGATGTGGATAACAGGCTCAGTTTGCTCATGACAAAAGGATCAGAGACATAAAATTACTTTCTTCTTTAAGGGCAGGTGATATTGAATGTCATGTACATTGAATTTATATGAAAATGATTCCTACAATTGGTCATCCAAGGTAAACTGCTTGTTTTTATGGGTTATCGTCTACTCTTAAATAAGGTTCGTCACCATGAAGCAGTGCTATACACCATCTCGGGACTCTCCGTCATACTGTCTAGGTAGGGATTCCGACTACATTCATGCCTGTCTCACAATGGCATAGTACCCAAGCTATTTTACAATTAATGCAATTAAACAAATCAACACCTTAATTAATATACAAAGTATTATGTAACATTTGTACTATACATATGTACATGTACATTGTTATATATATGTAATGTAGAAATGCAGCATGTACATCACATGTACGCTATCTTTGATACTCCTCCTCAGACATGAATAGGTGCAAAGGCCTCCCTTTCCCCCTCTGTTTGCCATCACCTTTACAACTGCATGCGGTCGCTTTCTGGCATCAGTGTGGCTCACGGTTCATTTTGCAGGAAGAGGTACTGTAGCTGGGGATGGCAGAAGAGGTTACCAGCCCTAACTCTTTGTTCTGAGACTGCTTTTCTGGATAGCTGAGACACTCTGTGAATAATCTGAACACCATTTAGAGGATGCTGCTGTAAACTGTTGCTGGTTTCAGTAAGAGACAGTGATTCCACAGCTGTCTTGCGAACAGCTTGGTCTTTTGTGTGCTGGGTGCTGAGCAGACAGCTGGGGTCGACAATCTGCCGTCCCAAGCTATGCCATCCCCTCTTGTGAATTAAAAGCTGCAGTCTCTGCTACCGGTGGTAGATCATGCATGAGCACTTTCTAGTTCAGTTTCCTGCAGAAAGAAAATCAGTGTGAACATGCTGTCTGCTCTACCACCGGTTACTTTTGAAACCCTTGGCCAGCTTCAGCCAAATCTCTCAAAGATGCTAACAATATAGAAAATAAGCCGTTATGTAGAAGATAGAGATCCTATTAATGTTGCCACAGAATGGAAAGCTACCGTAGGAATTCCTATCTTGCTAGATTCCAAGAATCCGCTTGGGCAAAGGATGTTGCAAACATGACTCATAATTTCTGTTGCTCACAGAATGCCTGTGGCATGTTCAGCCCTATCGGAGCAGGTTTAGAGGACAGCATGCTCAGAGTTTTATGGAGTTTTTAAAATTTCCACTACTGAGTACTAGTGGAACTGGTCAGCTGCTAGAATAAACAGCCTTTTGAAAATAGTAAATTGCTACACAGTACCACAGTACTTTCTGTAATTTCTTTACAGTGGATCTGAGAGTTGAGCAGGTATTAAATACAGATTATATTTGACTGTGAATAACCTTTTATTCAATTTAGGATTAAATTATAAAGTCTATGGGGAAAAAAAAGCCCTCAAGACATCCAAACAGTTACTCAGTCTTACAATCAGAAAATTAGCTTCAACAGCATGGACTATTTCACAGAAAAGAAGTCACAACAACAGGACAGCCTGTGTTCCCTTCTCAGAGAGCGTGGCTGTTCCCAGTGCGATGTGATTTTCTTTTTTCTTTTTTGGGGGGGCTTCAGTTTTTGTTTTGCATCTAGTGCATATATTTGCAGCTATCTACTATGCAGTGTGAGTCTAAACAGGACACATACTGCAATACCTACATCTTCAGAAAAGCAATGTGCCTTGCTTCTGAGCCAACTTTCTCCCCTCCACCCTTCCCAGTCCCTCTTGAAAATGGTTGGATAGACGTTTTTCTACATGTGGAAATTTGCTTTATATAGCCAACAGTACAGTTAGCTTTTGAAGCTAACATTTCTTCTAACAAATGACTGTCTACTAGCTGTTAAGTCTTGTAGAGGCAAGTACCTGGCACTGTAACCTCCACCCATTTGTACATTAATAGACCTCAGAAGTCGTTTGCATAAAAATTTCAATTTCCTACCCAGCATAGAAAATAACCAGTGACAAGAGGAAACAGTGCAGAGAGAAAGTAGAACATCTTGCTGCTGACCATATTTCCACAGAACTCAAGGACTCTGTGGAAAGCAGACAGTTATATAAAAATCAACTTCTATAGGCCTATATGGCTGAATGCTGTTACTATTCCTGTAGAAACATATCTTGGGAATCTTATTTGTACTTAAATAAGCATGAAATAAGAGCTAACCTTCTTGTTCCTTGTCCAGGATAGTGGAAAAAACCTGGTTTAGACAGGCAAATATACTCACTGTTCTATGTTATAAGCTGCATACCTCCACTTGAGTTCTGGTTACATTACCTTGTCTATCAGCAGGTGAAAATAATGAACTTGTTTGTTGACCAGTATGCTTGAAAATTCCAGGTGATAGGTGTGCCCTGAGCATAGAAAATTGGCTGTAAATTCATAATATGGCACGTTTTAGAAAATGGAACAGGGGTCTGAATTTTGCTCAACAGTGAGCTATGCAGACAGATCATCCTCCCTCTCCCCTCCTGCCCCCTTCTTTGGTGGCTTTGAAAGGGACGCTGAAACAAGCTTTCAAGCAAGGTTTCATTTCTGACAAAAGCATCTGACCCTGAACTAATAAAGCCAGCCAGAGGTTTACATTCTCTTCAGAACTTTCTAAAGCAGAAAGGTTTAAAAAGTAACGGCACACACTCAGAATCACAGAATCATTAAGGTTGGAAAGGACCTTCGAGATCATCAAGTCCAACCGTTAACCCACCACCACCATGCCCACTAAACTATGTCCTGAAGCACCACATCCACACGTTTTTTGAACACTTCCAGTGATGATAGTGACTCCACCACCGACCTGGGCAGCCTGTTCCAGTGCTTGACCACTCTGTCGGTGAAGAAATTTTTCCTAATATCCAATCTAAAGCTCCCCTGGCGCAACTTGAGGCCATTTCCTGTTATCCTATCACTGGTTACTTGGGAGAAGAGACCAACGCCCTCGTCACCACAACCCCCTTTCAGGTAGTTGTAGAGAGCGATAAGGTCTCCTCTCAGCCTCCTCTTCTCCAGACGAAACAACCCCAGTTCCCTCAGCCACTCTTCATAATACTTGTGCTCCAGACCCCTCACCAACTTCATTGCCCTTCTCTGGACATGCTCGAGCACCTCAGCATCCTTCTTGTAGTGAGGGGCCCAAAACTGAACACAGTATTCAAGGTGCGGCCTCACCAGTGCTGGGTACAGGGGTACAATCCCTTCCTTACGTTCACTCATGACATACAGCTTAATTTTATAATAGCTAGTGTGGGCTCCTAGTAGGGTTTGAGCAACTAGATTTTCTGAGCAGATACCAAACTAGAGGTGCATGTTGTGGTTGAAAAGATCAATGCAGTTTTTACATTATTGTATATTTCAGCTGTTTAAAGTAAATAGCGCTGCACACCACTTCTTCACAGATGCTGAAAATAGAGACTTCTGAAGTGTTCTGTTGCTCATACAGAAAGCAAAAGGGAACTGTTTTATCCCTCTGAAATAAGATATGTAAAATACGCATGCCTTACACCTGCAGCTAGAGTAAGCCATCCAGCAGATGAGACTGTTCTATATTCGCATTTGTAAGCTAAGGGGAATAGGTCCCATCTTATCCCTGTCAGTGTGACTCCGAATTATACATAAACCTGTTGTAGGCATCTTTTTAGATATATTTTGGTATCAGTGTTTCTCCAGCTGATAGCTGGTGTTTTGAGAGATGTAGGAGACCCTGTTATCCAGTATCTTAGATTTTTATTTGCATTGAATAACTATTTGTACATATTGACTTTAATCCTATGAAGATTTACGCATATGCTTATGCTGATATATGAAAACCAGTCCTGAAATATGTTGTGATCAGTCTTCACAGAATAAAAAAATAATCAACTTGTAAAGCTCGAGGTTTAGGTCCTAAAACTATTCTGGAAATGTGTGGTGATTCTTACAAGAATAAGGACTTTTATCCTTGCTTTATAAAAATTCTGTTTAAAACCATCTACCTTTTGTTTGAAGTTTATGCTTTTCTGAAGTTTCTATCACACTGTAAACAGTATGCTGTATGTTGTACTCTGGAGTTACCCGAAGAGAAAACTGATGTTCATAGAAAAGATAACATAGTCTTAAAAATAAACTGACATTTTGACTGGAGGTATTGATTGACCATTTTGTAGAGGAAGAAATACTTGGAAATAACTTACTTGAAGAAATGGCAATTTGTGGTTTGCACTGCATTACCACATGCTGTAAAGTAGTACTATAGGAAATATACTTTAGTCTAATATACTTTAGTTTAGTTTTAATAGGGAAAATTATTCACCATAATAATTTCTAAGCTGTTCTACATTCACAGTTGTATTATCGTCGCCACTGAGTACCTTTGTAGGTAACCAGGTGCAATACCAAATGCCATTCCTATGAACTTGCCATTTTAGTGCATAATCAGGCCAGTGCTGTTACTGGTTCTCCAATAAATTGTGTTAGTTTTACTTGGCGGGGGGGGTTTGTTATCATCTCTGCGTGAATTATCCCATTGTGTAGCTTCCTGACCTTTCATGCAGCTATACCCCCCAAATGCTGTCTTTCTTCAGAGGCTACTGTGCAGACCATTTTTATTATATGCTCAAGGAATACCAGAAGACAAATAGTTGCTTAGGCTATGCCCATATCTGCACGAAAGGCATTTGCACCAATTCATAAACGAAGTGACATCAATACATGTTTATCTGGGCAAGGCGTGATACACACATCTGTGGGTATGGGAGTCCAGGGTAGATGAGTTGGCATGTAAAGGTCCCATCCAGCTAATTTTTCCTGTTTCTGTGGTCTCTAAGAAGCAGGGGTGGAGGACAAACTGACAGATGGGAAGTATGTTTACTCTCTCTTGTTTTCAGATCTTGTGTATCAGCACCCAGCAATGCCAGCTGAATGTGGACTCACGAGTTGCAGGAGGACTGTCGATCGCCTTGGCTCCCTTTACTTCTGTAGAGGAAAATAATAATAGTCTTTCAAGGTATATTCCAGAATTACGCCATTTTGCCTTGCAATGTAGGGTGTGAGACCCTTCTGCACCTAGAGAGGCAGCTGGCTTTACAGAGAGCCCTATCTGAACAATTCATGGTAGTTAATAACAAAGGCACATCAAGTCTTGACACAGTGAATATTACACGGGTGAATCAGTCTTCAGAAGCTGATTGCAGGCAAGCTCTTTTGCAGGATACATCTTTCATTAGCCGTACTAATTGCTTGAATGCTAGACATCTATAGAAAGAAGTGAGTAAATGGAAAGCAGTATTACAGAAACAATAACAAAGTGAAATATGTAGGAATGACAGCAGGTGGTAGAGCCATATGACATTAGATTTGCCAAGTACAATTTGTATTCTCTCAGGTTCTGTATTATCTGCCAAATATTACCTTAACTTCTCAGAATCCGGAAGAAAAAATGCCTTTGTCCTTATTTTTGCACCGTATTGGCTAGTATTTTCAACTGATAGTTTTAAGTCCTATTCTTTTAATATTCTATAGCCTCCTACTTACAGTCTGCTACTGATAAGCATAATAACGAGAAACAAAAACACACTAGGTAGTTACTCATAGGGCTTTTAAGCACAGCTGCTTGGGCAGTCAGGCATGTGTTGCAGTGACTTTGTGCAACAGAATTCAAAGGGACAGTAACAACCTCAAAGTATAATAAAAGCAAGGCGTACTGGTGAATGTACCAGAGTAATACTTTATTAACTAATGCATGGCAAAGAATACAAAAGCACATAACTGGGTTTTTCTGAAGGCCTAGGTCACAGCCGCAGCTATACCGTGTCGGGAGGAATGACAGAGAGCTCCGCTCCGCGTTCTCTGCCAGAAGAGTTTTCTGCCTCAGCTTCTGTGCATCACGCCTGGTGTAGTAAATCAAGCACGAGGGTGGTGCAAAAGGCTCCATCTGTCGTGTTGGCTCAGATCCACTTGACAGAAGCCGGAACCCATGAAAGTAAGAGATGAAAAATCAGAATTGTGAATCCGCTTCCTCCTCTCCCTGCTCTGCCCTTCCCCAGTTTGTACTTCTCCAGGAGCAAGAGGAACAGTGTCTTGTTCTAGATGGCCGCTTGCAAAATGAGGGGAATCGGGATGCTTCATGCATCTTCCTCAGCCCTCCCATAACAGCAAAGGGACCACTCACAATTCAGACTGAGGGACTTAAATTTCTTAAAGAAACAAATTTGTTTTCCAAAGAGTGAGGGAAACTAGTCATTTCACCACTTCAGAAAGGAGCATACACTTCCTGGTCGGTTGCCCTGCCCCAAGCTGGTTTCAGTTCAGCATTCAGAAAATGCCAGGCAAATAATAAACCAGGTTCAAGTTAGAAGAGTCCTCGTAACAGCTTGATGTGGCAAAACATTTCTAGATGATGCAATAACTTTCTAGACAATAGGAATGCAAAGGCTCGGTCTGGTCAGTAGGTTCTCGTTGAGTTGAGTACTGTTAGTTACAGGATTAACCATCCCTGTGGAGCCCCTGTACAACGCTACCTTAGCAGGGTCACAATTTATTAAGATAATTAAGAACTTTTTCTTTTTCTCTATTATTTTCTAAACAAAGCTTTTCCTCCAGAATCATGATAGCTCCTCTTTAACTCAGATGTGATATAATCACAAAATAAATAGGGCCCTTTTGCAGCTCTATTAATCCCAGTCAAGGATAGAATGTGCTTCTACACTTTCCACATGGAATTTGAACAGTAAAGAAAAGTCCTGTTTTGTAGGAAGCACATTATGAGGCTGGAGAGACTTGGTCTCATTCTGGATAGCAATTCTTCTCTTGTTAAAGGAAAAATACAGAGCAACCTGGTATCACAAGTCCACACTGACATCTAGTGCTGAAAAAATTGCACTAGCCAGTGAGGAAACAAAGAAAGAAAAAGGTGTTGGACTGGAATGAAAATCTAAAAATATAGCAAAGCATCCCTCCTGCTTTATGAAAAGCAACTGGCAGTTTGTGGGCAGGAGGTGCTCTGGCTCCATGAACTTGGGTGCTGCAGGGGCATTCCTTGGAGAACTGCATGGGGTACTGGGTCTAACAGCCAGATACCCAGCGTAGCAACCCCTGGCTGCCCCTGAAAACTGCTTTTCAGGACATAAGGAATCTTGAGCTGTGACTTATTTTAAGTTTGGTTTGTAGCCACCGTTACTGTGGGACTTGGTCCAGAGCAGCATAACTAGTAGAGCACTGCTGCCAATGGCCAAGTAATCTTGATTCTACAAATGAAGACTTCACAAAGATGAAATGTTCTCACCTTCCAATCTGAGAATTCCCTGGTACATGGGAAAGCTTCCCCCTCTAAGCTTTTCCTAAGGAAAGGGGTCATTTGTTTAGCAGTGACTTTTAGTTGTTAATGTTCTCTTACCTCCTGTTTTGATACAAAATGCTCTCATCATTTTTCCACACATGCAAAAATTTGCACTTCTTTGTAATATTTTACTGTGCCTTTAAGGGCAGGCAGACTGTAAGATACAATATTTGAGATTTTTCGTTGTAATTTCTACCTTCCATGGGGAAGTAAAAAGTAATAATAATGTACAGAATAATTAATGTTTTTCAGTGCCTTAGCTGCCAGCACACTTCCTTCCCCATCACCAGGGAAATGGTGAGATTAAAACCATGTGCTCTGTGTGCTTCAGAAGTGAGATGTGCATGTCTGTATTGTATAAATCATCAAAGCAGATGAGCAAAAGGACAGATCCAAAGCCACCAAGATCAATGGACTTTTTTTTCTCCATTGAATCCCAGGAGCTTTGGATCAGGTCCTGGCAGATGTCAGAGATCTGCCAGCCCCACTGAGAAACTGTAGTCCAAATGCTGGCATGCTGTTTGGCAAGTTGCAACCATAGGTTGTTAAGAAGACGTTGGCAGATGTATCCTCCATGCATGGAATCCTGGTGCTGGTGAGCAGGATTTCACAGCGGGACCCGGCACGGGGGACTCCTTGTTTCTCTGCATGGAGGCAAAGCAGGTCCTAACCTACAAGTCATTGCTATGTGTGAGGACTTCCTCTTCCTCTAGAAATCCTGCGCTGTGCACTGGGGCACATCGGCAAGCTGTATCTCCTACCATTTGGTGCTACTTGGGAATAGCTCTTACCTCCTCCTCTTTCACAGCACAGCAAGCAACAAATGGCAGGATTTAGCCCTTACTGCCTTGTGTGTGAAAGCCTCAGAAGAAAATGTGGCTTTTGTCCTGTCCATAGTACCCTTTCTCCCCTTATAGTCAGAAAGCCCAAGTACTCAGATATAACTTCTTTTAATTTTTGCAATTCTTTATTTTTCTGAACAATAATCATTTAGAAGTAACCATGTTGTCGCATCTAGGCTGTATTTTTTCCCCCCATCTCTTGTAATCAGCAACCGTATGCAGATTTTAAAAACATTTCAGACTTTTGTATCTGGGCTGGACAGATTGGGACGTACAGGGAGGTTTGGCAGGCCCAATTAGACAATGAGCAGCATAAGTAGCTGTCAAAAAATAAGGCTAGAGCAGGAGAAAGCATGTGGCATCCCTCACTAGATAAGCTAGAATGATTGGCATACTCAGTCAGAAACACTCGTTTTCTGATTTAATGGGGGCTTAAGACAAATTGTCTCACAGCTGAGACCATGCAAATCAATCATTAAAATGTAGGGTTAGAGTCTGATGTCAGTTTAAATTCCATTAATATCAGCGGAATTACACCAAAGGTATCCACTCAAATTTATAGGGTGCAAAATTTGACCCATAATTATTATTAGGAGTAAAAGCATGCAAAAGTGTATAATATGTCTAGAATTTTCTTGAAATAAAAAGTAATAGAATAGTAAAACCAAAAAGGTAGAATAGACTAGAGTGGAATAGAAAGACAAGGAGAAGGAGAAGGAAAAGAAGGGGAGAAGGAAAGAGGAAAAGGAGAGGAAGAGGACAAAGGAAAAGGAAAAGAAAACTAAAGGCTGAAAGAAATGCCAAGAAAAAAATGCAGGAATTTAGGAAAATTCCCTGATGAAATTTAAAAACAGGAAAAAAATTCCAAATGTATAGTAATAACATTGAATTAAATCACTTCAGCATTGGTGTCATCATATCATGTTCCTGTCCATCCTTTCCTTTTCAGCTTTCAAGAGGATGCAAGACACACAATCTGGTGATAGCAAATTATTCAAGAAGGTGACATTTTAAAGGTGACTAGTTTGCAGAGCATATTTGGTGCAGTGTTTGAACATCCAGTATGAATATATTCAGGTGATATTAGTTCCTAAGCCTTTAGGAACATTGCAGAGTGTATTAAAATCAATGTTTTTTCAGTACAGTACTAGGCAATAATGGATATAATCCCAATTAAGAGCACTGCTTTGCCTTGTGCAGAACACGATCTGTTTTAATGAAATTCCAGATATATTTTGGGGAGCAGAGAGTTAGGCTGAATGGTAATAATTTAGTGTTCTGCACTTAATATTAAATTCTCCACTTGATCCTTTGCCTTGTGTTTAAAAGTGCGGTTCAGTGAAGGGAGCGCTCCTGTTATACAAACAGCGTGCGTCAGGGCTACTTGTCAACAATGGTTGCAGGACCACAACCCAAGTCAGAGAACCTCTATGGGGCCTTTGAGTGACTCAGGACGTTGACAAATCCTCAAGCTGGGATGAAGGAGTAACTTTTGTAAAGTTTTGTAAAAAAGTTTTGTAAACTGGTTTTACAAACAATGGCTGCCCATGAGACAGGAATGACGGCGTTTTGGCAGTGTGCAGACCCATGCAGCAGCAGATTAAGCTGGGGTGGCTGACACAACTATCGACCTTACCCTGATCATGCTGCCCTTATCTTAGAGGCTGGCATCCTTGCCTGGAGCTGACGGAGGGATATGGACAGCTTGACGAGTAAAGCAAAAAATACATCAGCTGGGAACAGTGGCAGGTCAGGAGCTGCTGCGTGGCCCTCCAGCCCCCTCCCTGCGAGGCTAGGAGGAGGAGTGGAGCAGCCCTGCTTTAATCCATTGCCACATCCGAGTTAAAATCCTGGTACTCCAGGATTTGGCTATTGGACAGCTTCCAATTCAAACTGGCTGACCTCAGCGACAAAGAAAAATGCGAATGCACAATGACAGTTATGGAGTGCAGTGTTTTAGACAATGACAGTGGAGGAAAATAGTGCTTTAGAAAATTCACAAACACATAAAACCCCTTGAACTGAAGAAACTGAAGAGCCTTTTATTTGCAGATCTCTCCTTATATTTTGAGTCATTCTCCTTGCCTTTATCTGAAAATGGTTCTTTCCAGAATCCTTTCAGACTTCATACTTCATTTAAAATCATATTTGATGATCTGATAGTTTGCTCTGTCTGACAAAAGTACAATGCAGTTTTCATCAGCTGTAACCCACCTGATCTGATGTGCCTCTACTAATAGCACTCAAACCAGGTCTTTGATTCAGGTCCCTATTTGCAATAGAGACTGAAGGAGAAATTTTAATGCACTTCCATTTTTATGAAAGGCATTCTGCAAAGGGAAAAGAAAAAGTAAAACTGAATAAGGATACTGAAAACTATTAAAAACGTGTCGTTAAACCCAAAATTATTTACATGAAGAATTCTTTCTCAGTGGAAGAAACTGGAAAGAGGGTGCAATACTTGGAGAGCAGCAGCATAGGCGGGGAGAAACTTGTCCTTGTTTTTCAGCTATCTGGCTTGATTATTTGGGCAACTTATAAGGCACTTTGTCTCTCGTTGATTCAGTTCCTCCCTTTCTATTCTCTACCTCTTTATCATTTTGTCAGGCTAAAACACATTACAAATTGCAAGAAGCTCAAACAGTAAGTAAAAGGACGTTAATAAGCACTGAAGGTCAATGCATCTCGCACTAGATCCCTATGATAAGGAGAGCTTTGGAAATACAGAACTTTTACAGGAGTCATGGTATCCAAGTTATGCAAATGCCAGTTACAAAAAAAATTGCCACTAATGCTAGCCTGCTAAGCAGAGCTGTGAAGCACAGAACATGCACTAAATATTTCTGCAAAAATATCCTGTAAATTCACATACAGCAGGATAAAAAAAAAAAAAATTATTAAAAAATGAGTCATGGGAATACTTTATCCTGTAGGGATGGTAGTGGCTAGAGAAGCCACTTTTGAATTCACTTGGGAATTTATAGACATGACCTATACTGGAAGAAAATAGATAAATATTTTGTCAGTCAGCAGCTGACATAAAACAAATGTATTTACTGTTAATGCTGCTGTCACAGTTAATCACAAAATCCTAGGAATCAGGTGCTAGAGCACCTACCGTTTTTTGTTAACGTCGCTGTGTGGTACATATCAGAGCTTTCTCAGGTAGGAAATTAATCGTTGATTAAATAGTTGATTAAAATGTCTTGTGGACGTCAAAACTGAAGTAAGGAGACAAGAAAGAGCTGAGAGTTCAGAGGCAAAAGGGGTGGGGTGGGGCTTATATAAAACAGGTCCTTAATAATCAGTAGGGGGAAACTCATGAGAAAGGAGAGTATGCCAGATGGAAACAGCTTTGCCTCTGTTGCCAGAATAGAGCCTTTCACCCCATTTTAGAGAGGTAGGGTGAAACATTATCATGGCTGATCAGTCCCACAGACAGACAGTAAAGAATTTGGGCTGTCTCTCTCTATTACTGTTTGCTAGCTGAGCTGACTTTCAACTCGGACCATTGGTAGAAGTTTAATTATCAGCCCTATTGTTTTCACTACAAACTGCTGTTCCTTGGCGTTTTATTGGTTCGGTTCATAAGGCCTTTCTGTGAGTGGTTTGGTTACGGGGGTAGCAGAACTAGATTGACTTAGGAACAGATTTAGCCAGATTGGTGGTGAAAGTGTGGTCAAACTAGCCTGACATACCTCTTCACCTCTTTCTGTAACACACATGCTAAAAGTCCTGACATTATATTTACTAGAGTCCAACATAACTGGAACCACATCAATAGTCTTTGCAGGAAAAGCTTGCTAAGACACCTTTCTAAGAGGCATATGATTGATCTGGAATCTCTTAATGAGGCTATAGCCTGGCACATGTCCAATGGCCAGGTCAACTGGTCAACATTTGCAAGAAATCCTGACTTACATTCCAAATTTTGGTTCTTATGGAGCTCATAAGATCTTTTCCCTATCCTCCTTTTCCAGATCTGGGATACGCCAATCTCCCAGTTCTACTGGTTGAATAAAGGTCTGAAAACATAGTTGTTATTGAGAGCCTGACATGTATTTTTACATACAAGCAAATGAGTATGTCTGAAAAATGAGAACCTGAAAGGACAGAAAGTAGATTTCTATAGACTATATTGCTTTATGCTGATTTTCAAAGAAACGGAGATTTAAGATTTTTGTTCCCACATATCAAAGAGGATCGAGAAAGGGTGATTAGGTTTGCTTCTTCTCCACGGCAGGCAGTGCTTTTGAAGTCCTTCCGGCATACTTGTCATCAAAGTATTTGTTACCTACCTGTTCAGGTGTTCAGAGGGCTACAATATATTATTTTGGAAGGTGTAATTACATGGTTGCAAATCCAGCATGTTGTGTGGTATTTGTAGGTACGCGTTATATATAATGCTTCCAGAAAACGTTTCCATGGTGGCAAGAAAAGTTGGCATTGGTTAATCAAGTTTTATTAGGCCAAATTGTTCAGGTTTAGCCCCTCAGGATCTATCTCTGCCATAGGTTTAAGAGAGCAACAGACCCAGCGAGAGCACGGGCAGCCGTACTGCAGGGCTGCATTCGAGTGCCAGCACCCATCTCCATCCTGGTCCCCCTTCCTGTGAGAGGAGAATGGGCAAATGGAGGTGGAAGAACCATACAGGCACTTTGGCTGTCATTTGTGTTTGGTTTTGGAGCTGCTGTGGGTATATCCCACAACGCCCAGCATTATACTAATCCAAGCTGCTCTGTCATTTGTTTCCAATGGACCACGGGCCATAACTAGAACTAGACCTATCTCAAAATGGGTTTCCTGCAAAATGTACCCCGCACCGGCGTGACTGTCGACAGCACAAGGATTTAGGGTTATAACCCAGTGCAGTGCGAAAAAAACACTCAGATGAGCTGGTCCATATTTGTGGACACGTCAGGGATTTGGGCATAGCACCCAGCTAGGACCCCAAGTGAATCCTCAGGGACGGCTGGCCTTTGAGCCACACAGACACAGAGAAATAGTTGCCTGTCCTAATCTGTCTTCTTGTCACGGCTTGCTGATACGTTACTGCACAGATACGTCCACCACGCCCCGGACAATGCCCCTATCTCAGGAGACAAACCATTTGCAGATCCAAAGCAAATCTGTTTTAGCATGTATGGATACGTGTTATCCAGCCTGTCCAGGATGAATTTTAACTGGTGCATAAGCGCTGTGTAATCATTGTTTTGTGGAGTACTTACACATGCTTTATAAAGATACCTCCCTCTGCACAGCTAGGGTATTCCTCCATTTGTATGGTAATGAATCAGTATTCAGGGGCTTCTTCTGCTCGCTTCTTACCCGGCCCCCCGCAGTTCCTTCCCCTAATGAAGGTGGGGAAGATGAGGACAAAGAGCCCCGCGATACCTATTGAGGGAGAAATCTGCATCTGAAAGTGCCTGCTGGAAATGGGCAAGGTGCCAAACAGCAGGGAGAAGGGTGACGCTCTGGAATACAAAAGAGGGCATGCTATTATCTTCTTCTGTCTTTAAGTCACTGGTTATTTGTAAAAAAAACAGGAAGACAAGGAAACAAACAAGGGGAACCGTTTGATTTGGCAGCAGCGCGGTTTATATTCATATCCCAGCAAATGCAACACCCCTTCTCTCCCGCAGACCTGCCTGCTGCTTCGCCTCTTCTCCTAATGCTCCAGCCATTCTCCTGTTCCAGCCTCTACCAACAGCTGATGAATGTGCCGGATCTGCAATTGCCCCAGGATGCAGCAGTCAAGGCAGTGCTACCTGAGCATGTAGGTAAGCGCTTGTTTTCAAGGATCGCTGCCTATTTGGGAGGTTATGCAGTTGAACACATGATGCCTACACCTCAGGTCACAGCAACCACCATTGCTCAGTGTCATGGTTTAACCCCAGCCAGCAACCAAGCACCGCGCAGCCACTCACTCACTCCTCGGTGGGATCGGGGAGAGAATCGGAATAGTAAAAGTGAGGAAAGTCATGGTTTGAGATAAAGACAGTTTAATAAATAAAGCAAAAGCCGCGCCTGCAAGCAAAGCAAAACAAGGAATTCATTCACCACTTCCCATCGGCAGGCAGGTGTTCAGCCACCCCCAGGAAAGCAGGGCTCCATCACGCGTAACAGTTACTTGTGAAGGCAAACGCCATTGCTCTGAGTGTCCCTCCACTCCTTCTTTGCCCCAGCTTTATATACTGAGTGTGATGTTGTATGGTATGGAATATCCCTTTGGCCAGTTGCGGTCAGCTGTCCTGACTGTGCCCCCTCCCAACTTCCCGGGCACCCCCAGCCTGCTCGCTGGCAGGGCAGCATGAAAAACTGGACAGTCCTTGACACCTTAGCAACAATTGAAAACATCAGCATGTTATCAACATTTTCTCATCCCAAATATAAAACGTAGCCTCACACTAGCTTCTAAGAAAATTAACTCCATCCCAGCTGAAACCAGGACACTCAGCAGCCATCGCTATTCCAGTTGAATGGGTTTTGGTTTACTGTTTCTGAGCAGACATGCTGCCATACTGCTTTTGCAGTTCTTCTGCTTCCACTCATTCTTATGGGGAAGGCACCTAGGTCTTTCCCACTACAGTCCCTCTGCATACCCTGCTGCCTCCAAGAAAAGAAAGCTTCCTCCAAGAGACCCTGGCAGTCTTCAGGTCCCAATGTTTAGTCTGTCTCCTGGTGAACGTAGATCAAAACTCACAGCTCGCCTCAAAAGAGAAAGCAAGAAGCATCTCAGCAGCAGGCTACAACAGCAGAAAGTTCTTCAGTACTCACACTCATGGGGAACAAACTGTAGCAGGAGCCTGGATGACACGTAGAAACGGCATGGTCAGCGAGCATCAGTGGGTGCTATAAGGCTGGAGAAGCCGCCTGTGGTCTGCCTCCCCTACTCCTTTTTCAGTAGCTAGGCTGGTTAACAGACAACAGTCCTTCTTCTGGAAAAAAGCGGGCTTATATGTAGGCCCCAAGTGAAAGAGTTCAACTGGGAAAGACAATCTTCCCCCAGCAACCCATAAATTATGCTTAATCTAAACCAGATTTTCAGCATGGTGGGAGGAAAGCTTCAGGCCCCTCAGTGCAAGTTTGATAACAGTGTGTGAATCACATGCCAGTGGACCTGGGCGGAGAATTTGCTATCTAAATCTCAGCTTCCCCAGTGCCAGAAGCGTCCCAGTAGAGGCTCATCCAGGATTAATCTGCAAAGACTAAGAAAGAAAAGGAGCAATGATTGACATGGTAATACAGCATCTCCCATGCAAAAACGCCCTCACCCCCTCCAGCATTTTCATAACCAAATACACACCTTGTTTTGCACTATAAAGACCATGGGAATGAAATGTGATAATGAGACATAACGAGATGCATGTATAAGACAAGCTGTGGACAGGCAGTGAACATAAAAAGAGATGTGTACATGTGCACATAGGGAAGAAGTGGCAGATAGGCACTTTCTTATAATCTAGCAACAATAATCATGACAATAGTTAAGTTCTGCTTTAATTTTCCATCCTCCATGCACCTTTGTGTATCTGGAGAAAAGAAGCAAATCATCAGGCTTTCTATTCAGATTTTTGTAACTAGACTCCAGTGAGCACTGTCAAAAACATCCACTAATATCCACTTAAATCATCGGGCAAGTTTACTTCAGCTGTCTTCCTGCCTCTTGTATTCTGTGGGGTTTTTTCTTTATTAACAAGGAGGAAGCTGCATGGAAAGTCTACAAGAATGCATTTTACAGTGAATATTGGAAAATATCAGTTTGGAATTCACTTTCCACAATCTGTGGCACACCCAGTGCTAAAAGCTGCTTTCACCTTATCAGGAATGAGAAGCAGTGCCAGACCTGCCTCTGTTTCTTACACTTGCAAAATTAGTATCAGTAAGCTACAGATCAGAAAGGACTTGGAGAGATTGTCTGGCAATACTTTCAAATGATAAATAATAGGGGGGAAATGAAACTGTCTGGACAGTGCACCAGCAGAAATAGAGGCAATATTTGTTCACTAAACTCTCTTCTAATTATTGACGTATTGTAACTAATCAGCATTAGAGGCAAAAAGAAGCTGTAATGTATGTCTTCCTCTTTTTGGACTGTTCCTAGTACTAATTGCAGCAGAAGAGCATTCCAGACTGGAATTCTCGGGCTTTTCCACTCATTGCTTAGAGGAACTCCAAGCCTGCACAAAACAGTATGGGTTTTCTGACTTTTTTGCAGTAACATTCTTGTCCTTTTGCCTTTTTGTGAGGCCGTGGATCCACAGCAACAACCCATTAGCTGAAAGCCCACTGTAAACTGAACCAAGAGTAGCAGATGCAGAAACAGATTTCCCTTGGGAAAGAACGTTAAGTCAGTCTGACAGCTGTTGTGGCAAATACTAGCAATGTTCATTGCTCTTGTAAATCTTGGGGATAAACGTCCCTAAAATGTCAATGACTGATGGTGGAGATTGAGTAGAGTGTGTTGTAGTACAGGGTATACATTCCCGTGCTCTTGTTGCATAAAAATGGCAATGAATGATCATTTATATTGGGAAGGGCGTAATTGCCCACGCTGTTGCACGCAGCTTGTGGGCAGTACTGGGGTGGGTGAAAACAATTCTACGTGAACATGTCATAATGATCAGTGTTCTCTGATTCTTTTACTCCCTTATATTTGTTACTGTCCAGGTGGATGCTTCCTCTTACTAGAAGCAGAAATTGTTTACGCAGAGCACAGTGGCAAAAGCTGTGCAAACATTAAAATGTGGATGTGATTCATGCTTGCTGATGGAAGCAAACCCCTGGCATAAGAGAAGCAAATTATTCCCCCTCTCTCCACCATGGAAGTCTCTGTAACAGGCTTGGGGGATTTCTACTCCGGTTCTGCTCCCTATTCGAAACAAATACTTGCTTTGCTCCCCATGCTGCAGCCTTGTAGGAGAAGTTGTACTGGCTGCACAGCCTCTTCTGGACTCGAAAATGTGCCTGCCTTATGACATTGAAGCCACCCTCTAGGTAAATTTTTCCTCTTGGCCACCCTTCCAGATACCATCATTTTGCCCTTTTTGCCCTAGGGGACAAGGAAATTACTGGTGGGACATCAACAACGTGGGGAATTTCACTGGCAAAACCAGCAGCCCGCTTATCCTTGTTACTTTTTAGTCACGCCTGGATCATCTTGCGGTGGTTTCTATGACAACAGAAAAATTATTTCTTAACATAAATCAAGTTTGTCAGACTTCTGCTTGTGCATAGCACTTGCTGAAGGCTAGATAAGCAATTCTGAGACAGAAAGCAGACAAACTGATCTGTGCTCTGAAAATGGAGCTACCAAGGATCTGAAATAGAAAAGATCCCCTGTTTTCCTAGGGAAATTTGCTTTGAGTATTGAATTGTGCTTGTTCTTTTATATTTTGAGAAAGAAAAGCATGAGAATAGTGAATATCATTAATTAATACACTTATCTCTTAAATGCAGAACGTTTGGGACAAATAACTGTGTTTCTAAGAAAAGAAGTGTGAATATTCAGCATATAAACTACATAGGAAGAGGAATAAAGGAGAAGATTCATAGAAGCTCCTCTTTAAAAAATCTGAAGGGATTTCTGAAAATCCCATTCTGTTTGATACATGGTAAATTATAATAGTTCTTG
This sequence comes from Phaethon lepturus, assembly GCF_000687285.1. NCBI lineage: Eukaryota > Metazoa > Chordata > Aves > Phaethontiformes > Phaethontidae > Phaethon > Phaethon lepturus. The sequence continues at coordinate 18,178 of NW_010562899.1, forward strand.
GTAACCTGGTCCCCAGAGTGCAAAATCTTACGTTTACTTTCTGCTTGCTCATTTTTTTATCTTGTCCTCTCCATCTTTTTATTAGACCCTAAAAATATAGTTATTATTGGCAGATTGGAAGGACTATTTTGCAGACAGTTCGTCCCTATTGCACGTGTTTCTGCTGCATAGCGATGAGCTTTTAAAAAAAGTATAAATTTCTTTATAGCCTGAGTGGTGAATGGTAGCATCCTATATCTGTTTAATCTAGGATGACAGTAATTTTTAGTTAGACAAAACCCTTTCAGAAGTTTAGTGCCATTTGTAGCATTGATATAGCTATTGGTTTTAGGCAGTGCATTACTCTTGTTAATCTAAAATAAGGGTTTAATGACCTGCGATAGTTAAGCTGTCTCTGACCAAGGAGGTATCCTGTTCAGCCCGTGGAGGAGAACAAACTCCATGCCTGGCTATGGAGGATAGGTTACAGTACGAATATAGGCAAGCATATTGCCTTCTGCCACAGCACAACTCCTGCTCGTCTCAAAGGGAGCTAAACAGAATGAGCAAAGGAAAAGCCTCATCTTTTGCTGCAGAAGGTAATGCACTGTTTATTATTCTTTCGCTCTGTTAGTGTTTGATTCAGCAGAACTCAGCAGGAGTGATTTCTCTTCCCTTCCTTCCATCTTCCTTTCTCTGTTTCTGCTCTACTTCCTTCTTGGCATCTCTCCTTTCTTCATCTTCCTCCTCCCAGCAATTCCAAACCCAGCCTCAACTGCATCTTGGCTTCATTTCCATTCCTCTCCATCTGGTAGAATGTATTCATGTATTATGTATCAAATGTTGACATTTATAATGGTGTCAATAAGGTTTTGAGTCAAAGCCTGAATGGAAACAAGCAGTCTGGCAGCATTTACCTCTCTCCTCAGTATTGTTTCAGACGATTTTCATACTCAAGAAAGGAAACACTGCACAGTTGGATCCTACTTGGGAGGTTTCCTGGACAACCATGATAGATAGGAGCATTTCTTGTTCTTTAATGAAAGTTTAAATGCCAAAGAGTATGGTGATTCCATGTGGTTAATTCATTAAGTCAGTGGACCCAGTGTTTCAAGAATCCTGTATCAAAGTAAACATACGCAAGTGCAGTAAACTGAATGTGTAGGTCTCTTGAAACATCCACATACACACATATGCATGACTGGGAGTGGGGTTGTGTGCTTAAAGCTGCAATTCCCCAGCAGTTTAGTATGATCTAAGTTGCGGTTGCCCTCTCCCTTTCCTTAGATGCACTCTGCATTATTCTCTTCAGTGGTATTTATCTGATCATACAGTGAGCCAGTTAAGGGAGAGAAACTAGCAACTCATTTCATGCGGCAGAGGAGGGGGCAGAATAATTTTCTTCCAATTTATCTCTCTGAACCAACTCACTGCAGGATTAGGTATGTTTTTGCCAGTGTGAGGGAGAGCTGGAAAATCCAGCCAGCAGTGTTGTGGGACAGAGGTAACAGCAACCTAGGTCAGTTTAGACTCTGACAGAACTGCAGCTTCAGTGAGGATTTTGAAAATCTCAGGCATGACTTTGCTGTATCCATAAAAGCACCAGAGGTCTGTCAAACTTGCTTCAGAAGTATTGTGGCATTAGGGATGCTTAAATTTACAGCCCTGTTTTCCATTTCTTGTCTTCAATGCATTGATTGCTACTCTTTTTCCAGGCTCTTTACTATGCATCATATTTTCATTTTAGTAGAGGTCTCAGACATATTTTGTCAGCTTTGGATATCTGGATAAGACAAATTTCTCCTGCTGTACAGTTTTATTTGATTTATGTTTATAGGGCGCCTGTATCTGGCTATTTGGATCTGAACTACGTCTACACTAGCATAATTTGATTACTGGTTCCATAGGTCTTCCAATTACAAGACACTATATTCAGATGGAGGTAAAATATGAAACAGGATCAGGCACAGGACCAGTCAATCCTTATTTTTCTCAAAAGGAGATTTTTTCTATTTCACCTAGTACAAGGTTCAGCACTTGGAAGGAAGGGAACAAAAATAATAGGAATCCTTAAGCTTGATTTCCTTTTGGTAAAAAATTATTGAAATGAGCTGAAATTCTGCTCTTTGGTTAACTTGATGAAGTAAGAAAGAACTACATAAGGTAGACTAACAAGTAGATGTTTGAGCCTAGAAGGAAACAGAGGTGAAAAGAGGTTAGAGATGAGAAGAGAAAAACCAAAGTTTTTCTGAAGGCTTCAGGTGGCCAAGGCCCTGCATGGAAGCCCAGCTAGGTGAACTATGTCCTCTTTACTCTTTGATCTTGGTCTGCAAACGATTCGTGGCATTTAGTGATCCACTACACCAGCTTGCCAGTCAGTTATTAGGGAGTCACAGAAATCAGTCACAGCTCCTCTTTTTGCATCCCACCCTTGTTTTTACTTCGTTCAGTTAATCTCCCAGCAGTGTATTTACAAGTGGGAAAGAAGCACCAACGAAATGGAGAAGAGCTCACTCTCTGTATGGCATCTCTGCCACCCCGCCTTTGTGTTTAAATATTTCTCTTGTGTTTTTTTGGTTCTTTCTGCTCCTGTTTTTTTGCAATATACCTCATTTTCTCTAATAGTTTTACAAACTAAGACTGAATCAAAGGACACTCTCCAGGGGAGAAACGACTTGTCTTAAGATCAAAAGTTCTGCTTTGTTTGCTGTTAGAGGTCACCTACCCTGCACATTACATTCACATTATTATTTCTGAGTTGCTGTTTATTCACTCTAAGTGGTTCAACCCATACATAATATCCTAAAAAAAGCCCTGGTCTTGAAACATGCTGAGGACCACCCAAGAGCTGCTGAATGTTTCACACTCCCGTGAGAACTGAAGGTTCACAGTAACTCCCTGTGCTGAGCCTTAACTCTTCTAGTCAGAGCAGCACTGAAGAGCTTCATCCTGATGGATCTGCTTTCCACCTTTCCTGTTTGCTAACCATCAGCTGATAGGTACCAACCAGTGACATGCATTTTTTCAGGTATGTCTCTCAAAGAGAGAAGAGCTCAGCAGTACTTTTTGATATGTAGGACTTTTTAATATATTTTCTATCTGTCTACTCAGTGGTATCTATAGGAAAAAGTAAATCTGTTACTGCAGTTGTAAGTTATGTGGGAGCCGTTAAGAATTGCATATTCATTCACGGCTCCGTACCGTGACAGTCTGGGCCTGGAGCAGGAGCTGTGGTTGTTGCCCTCAAGTTCCCAGGAGTCAAGAGTTAGCCAAAAAGCAGGCAAAATCACGCAGGGAGCAACAAGCAATACTGAGTGAAATTACCAGTAAATGACCTCTTTCTGAAGAGCTGCTATACCTGAGGTGGACATGGTGTAGCCACAACAAAAATTTGTCTTCTTTCAGGTGAGATAATTACCTTGTTCAGAAGTTCTTCATGATGGCAGGAAATAACATCTGATCCAGGAACAATAAATGGTCTTTGGCAGAAGAGGTCAGTTTTCAGGGATCTGTCTTAGATCACCTTTCTCTCACTCTTGAAATCATTAGCTGACAAGTTCTTCCTAGGCAAATATTTTATCTTAGCTGAAAGCAAAGCTCCCTCTAACCTCAGTGCTTGAAGGCTTCAGAACCAAGTCCTGTCTGCATCTTTCTCCAGACTTGTGTACAGGATCCTGGGACCCATGAGAACAAAGCCATGAAGGACAACTGGTGGAGTCCTGTTAAAAGTCCTGTTGTAGTTTCAGTGGGATGAGTACTCTACACTTAACTGGTTGAGATGGTGTTTATATGTAGTTAGAAAAGCTTTTTCTTTTTCCTTAGTCCACAGAGCCACAATGAGAAGGAGGGAGCTAGTTATTACCCTTCAAAACGGAAAAAGTAAAACCTGATGTAATTTTTCATCAGAATCTGGTGCCCTCCATCACTGCTAAGGGGCTATTAGTTCTTAGGTACTCCCGCTGGCATCAGCGGGGCCACTTGTGGAGCAGGTTACCATTCACTTCGAGGGAGGAAGTCTATAATCTAGTATATTTATCAACCTGAAAGTCCAAAGCTTGAAAGTCCAAAGCCACTGACTCTTGAGGGGGGTGGACAACCATAAGTGTCCCTGAAGTCAGAGAGAACTGAGGATGGAGAGCAAGCCCAGGAGATTTCCTGGAGTTCTGCATCTAGATCTTCAGGAACAAGCTCCTGTAGCTATCCAGTCAAAGGAAATTAAATGTGGGAATCTTTGCAGGGGAATTCCTAATGCCATCCCTCAGTAGATAAGCACAGGCCTTTGTGGGAGACTGTGTTTTGTATCAATCACAAGAGTTTTCAGTTTAAACATCTCATTCTGGTACATGTGACATCCATGACTTTTCATCAGCTACAGTCTGACCCTGCAGTGCCATCACAGGTTGATATGTGTCTGTCCTATAATGGAGGCAGAGCTGCTTCTCTCAGGAGGTCAATTCAGAAACATAGCCAATCTACACGTGACTCACAGGAAGGAGTGTGTTATTTAGTTTTCCTTTTTTATTTATAGTCACTGGGATCCATTAAAGCTGTGAAGCTGCACAAATGTTTGCAAAACTGGAGCTGTATCCTTTTGACCCATACACACAACATTGCATAATAGACACCTGAGGGTGTTGTCGGGGGGAAAAAGGTAACATTGTGAAGTGATTTCAAAAGGAATTGGAAGGAGTGTTCAGTCATAAAGCTAATAATTTGGCAAGGGAAAAGTGGCATGTCTATAGACATCACAAAAGATGTTTTCAGGGGACAGTGAATGGAGAAGGATATAAGAAGTCTGTACCAGATGGCAGAACCAACAAATGAGAAAATAAACTGTACTGCTCACAGGAATTTTACATGGCAATGCATAGTCTAGTGGTCTGTATTCTGAGCTGGTGTAGGCTGGAATAACTCCATCAAAGTCAATGAAGCCAGCAAGTCCAGCTGAGGACATGGAGAAAGATGTTTCTTTATTAAGCCTTTTTGTGTAAGCTGCACTTTGGTGCTTTCCATGCTGTTTGTTTTCCCCTTGTAACACACTAAGGACCAAATTTGTCTTACAAGGTTGTAAAGCAGCTTATAACGCCCAACCCTATCAGCATCATTGCTGCCACTTTCAGAACCAACACATGGATAAGCGCTGCAATGCACAGCGAACAGCACTCTGTGGACTAAAACAAGATGCCCATGCTGGGCAATAGCAGCAAATATTATACAGACACGAATAGACTACAGCCTTGAAAACAGGCATCTGAGCTTGCCTGCTCTCACCAGCATAGAGCACAGGACTGGCAGGACTAGAGGTGCTTGGGCAGTTGGCACTCCTAGAGAGATGTTTTGCTTCTTATCCTGTGCATACCAGCTGCTTCTGCTCCTCCATTGTTTCCAGAGGAGGCAGGAATGAGCAATTGCAAATCTGTGCACATACCGGCCAATCTGTTGTCCCATTATATCCCTAGATCTGCCCTGGCTATGTCTAATGCAGTAGTGGTCAGACACAGGGTACTCTGTGCATTCAAAGCCTGTGAGCAATTTTAAAGGAAAAGCAAGCCTTCGACAAGAGGGAATTTTGAGGGAAATGAATATTGTATTCTGTAGCATGTAGAATACATGCTTGTGATGAAATGATCAAGTCATATACAACAGATGACTTGCAGAACCAGTGCTAAGCACAAAGCCATTTGTAGGGAACCAGAGGGCTCCTGTGACGTTTTACATGTTTTGCTCATATATTCCTTTGGCAGCCTGAATGTAAGAGAAGAATACACCACCTGATTTGGTTTTCCTTCCAACTCATTTTCCTGAACCTCTGCAAGACAGAAACCACAGGCAAAGTTTTGTACCAATGACCAGGTACATCAGACCCCCTGGTAAATGGAGAGGGTCTTGTATTGGCTCAGAAAGTTCACTGTTCTCAAAGTGAGTCACTCTGTTATTCCTCCCTCAGATCACAAATGGCATTTCTTGAGGTTTTCTCTCTATTTTTTATCCATCATCAAATGCTCTTTAGCCTTGTGGACAACAACAACTAAATATGACTCTGTCGTATTATGCATTAAGAGGAAGAGCCTAGAACAAAAGTAGGGGTTGACGTAAGTACAGCACGAACCAGCTCATGTCTTCATCAACTAATGTCAGGCAAGCCTCCTGAGATGTTTATTAAGTTAAATGTTCAGTTCTTTTTTTTTTTTTCCCCCATTTTTTCCTGTTGCCTTTAGATTTGTTACCTATTCAGGATAGTCATTAATTCTTATCCTGGTAAATAGGAGTACTTTGGAACCATGTACTGGCTCTTCTGGGTGACTTTTCCTGAACTGTTCCATTCCTGAGCACGGCAGTTCAGTAGCAAAGCATTATGAATTGAAGCTTCATGATGTCCTAATTTCTGAACAATGTAGACAGTTGCTGAGTTTTTTGGCATGGTGAGGATCTCTCTCAGGTCCTCCTCACTGTGGTTATAACCATAAGAGCACAAGTATTAAGGACCTGTTAGTTTTTCAACATTTTCCTATAACTCCTTCAGAGCTCACCACAGCATCTATTTTCCAATCAAAAGTCACTTGCTGCTGTCAGTAGGGCACCGAGTTCTTTTTCTGACTAGGCAGAAAGAGACACAGGGATAACCTATAAAGCCAATTTAGGTATTTTTTCAGTGCTCTTTAGTGCAGCACAGATGTATGTCCTGTATGTCCTCTCCAGGTTGGCTATACCAGTTTGTGTTCATGCTGGAATAGGTAAAGCAGTATAGCTTATGCATACAAGCCATTATTTAACCGCTGAGAGAATATAGAAGAGCTTCTGTACAAAGCCTCTGTACAAAGAGCCTCTGCTGGCAAGTTGTAGCCTGAGCCTCCAGCCACCTGCCTGTGACTGCTGCACCAGCAGTAACCTCAGGAGCAGGATAAAAGGCAAGTGGGTTTCAAGAAACCACTTTCCTGTCAGCATGGAAGTCCATTTTCAGTGCCTGTAGAGAAGAATCGGGTTGAGCAGGCTGCTCAGCTCTCCTTCATCACCCCAGAGACACCTGGGGACCTCAGCAATTCTTGAAAGTTTGAGCAGACACTGAAGTTCTTGTGGTTCAAGTGATTTTGGAAGGCTCTGGGCAAGGAGGCATCTTGTGCAATGTACTCTCTTTTCTCAACATATGCACCCAACTGAAATTATAAATCTTAGTTGTAAGAGTAGTTTTGTGATGAGGATCTGTCCTGGGGCTAAAGAGGAAAAGGTTGGCATCCTCCACTTAACCTTATCTGATGTAGTTAGGTTCTGTTTAGAGTCAGTGGTCAATGATAGGTATCTTCCAAAAGCCATTCAGCCCACCAAGCTTGCACTCATTTTTTCGGATGTGATAATTGTCCCCAGTGGTGGCCACTCCCCACTGACTATAGAGATAGGCTCTGTACCAAGGTTAGCTTAGATTCTTGATATCTAGAAGACTAAATTTGGGTAAAATGAATGCGCTCCTACATGACGAGATTTTGTTAGTACTTTAGGCATGATCACCACAGACTGCACCCAGCTTAGCTGCTGTAACCCCTCCTTTGGTATTGCAACCTCTGTTTCCTGGGCACTGCCTTTCTCTGCTGACACTGTAAGGAGCTAAAGATTGGCTGTTCTGGATAACAGCAGTCAAAACCTGTCTTTCCTTTCTTCCTTTCAAATACCAGGGCTGTAAAACTTTCTGTCTGAGATAGCTTTTAAACTGCAAAATAGCTTTCATTTCTTATTTATACGTACATTTCTTTGCCTCTGCTCAAGCTGCCTGAATGTCAGGTTTTGGGAACCAAGGCACAAAAGACCTGGGTGGTGCTGGGACTGGAAGAGGCTGCTGTCTCACAAGAAAAGTCAGGAGTGTCCTGGGGACAAGTCAAGCTCCTTGGAGGTAATGAGGAGATTTGGTGAACCAGGGTCACTAATTCTGCTGGAACATGGTAAGGCAGGGACGGGTGTTACCAGTACTCAGAGCCAGATCTGCAATATATGTTTAGTTGCAAGACACCCAGGCTTCATTTGCCATTGAGAGGCACCCTGCGTAGTGGGGAGGACTCTCACCAGATGATTTTCATCCATCTTAAAGACTATATCAGCCTACATTATTTGTGGGTTTGATCTTTATGGCCTAATTTTTAGAGACAGCTCTTGCCTCCAGCCCCAGTGACTCTAACTATACTTTGGGGGATTTACAACCTGTGAATTCTTAACTAACATAAATTGCCCTATTGATTACACAAGGGGGAAATATTACTGCTGTGTGTAAGAGCTGCTGGATTGGACTCTTGAGGGTTAAGATTCTCCTGGCTATGAACAGCTTCCCCGTTTGGTCAGCCTCCAACAAATTGAAGACAAGCAGAGCATCGGCATACAATATACAATTACATTTCTGACACAGCGCATCTTGCTGTGCCATCTCTTCTTAAATCGGAACCTGTTTTCACCCTTATAATTTAATAGAGCATGATATGAAGCCTTGAATAGAAAGCATTTCTTTTAAATTTGACTAAAAATAGCTTTCCTTGCACAGTGAACTCATGGCTTTTTACTTTATCTTATGGTCAGTTGGCTTCCTTCTTCACACATACACATATTTTATGAAGTAGATTCATACAAATAAGATGTCTAAATTATTCATTTACCGTGTGTTTTATTTTAATAGTTTCCTTTTATAAGAGTTCTCAGAAAAGGAGTTGGCTGTTATGCAAATGCAGATTTTGCAGACATAGCAGCTATTCTTGTACATATTCAAACATAGTCAAGTATATAGTCTTACGCTTTTCATTTGAAAAGCAGTAGCATTAATGGCTGCTGAGGAAGAGTTTAATTTGCATACTTTTGTCACCTATGGGTTTTGTTAATCTCTGTGACTGTAAATTTGTAAAATAAGTTGTATAAATTTGTTGATCAGACATAAGGCCCTGTTCTAAGTAAAAACTGGACACTCTTCCTACTGGGTCAGGTACCTGGAGCGAGGTTGTAGGAAAAGCTCTATTTTTTATTTTTCCAGCCCTCTAAGGCAAGGCAGAGTAGCTTCAAGGCTGTGCTACATTATCTTCTGCTTTCCAAGGTCTTCTGTTAACTCTGGGAAACGGACATCTGCTGGGAACGCTCTGTACAACTCCTGGTCAGCTGGCTGACCACTTCAAGCTCCACTTATGTCTTAAATCCCTTTACCCCTACTGCTCGTGTGATTGCCAGGTATGATAAGGGTGTTTTCAGCCCCTCATTGCAGGATAACTTTGTATTAATGAAAAAAAGGAAAGAAAAAATGGATTCTGCATTTTGGTGCTGTGGCATTCCAGTTAATTAGCCCTGTGTGAGTTTTAAGAAGTTGAGCTAAATTGTCTTCCTTGATCCACCATTAACAAAAAACTTCTGCACAATACAGTCCTAATTATTCAGCCTAGTGGCATCATTCATACAGGTACAGGTTACTATTTCTTTTCATTTTCTTTTGGGCATTTCTAGCAACAGCAACACTAGGCATAAGTAATCCATTGATCACATCTCATGGTAGCTCAGTAACTTCCCTTTATACTTGGGTTGGGTCAGAATGAGGTAGCCAGACGTATTTATCATTTGTGGTAACTTTCATTTGGTTTTGAAAGGGTGCAGGAAATAAAATTGTCCCTTATAAAATACATGTCAACAGGAAGAGCACACTAAGCTGCAGGTAGTTTACGTCTATTCCTATCTGGAACATGAGTTAGGAAGGTCTTTCCTCTTGGCAACTTCACCCATACTTAAAAGTGTGCTTGAGTGCCTTTCTGCATACAAGTACAATCAGGTTTCTTGTCCCAGCATGGACTTTCCATTTTTATGCTTACACATTACAGTAGAAAACCTGGGCATTCTGGTAGGCAAATGTTCATGATAAAGTACAGGTAGTATTTTAAAGAGAGCTCTATCTCTGGGCCAGAGGTTTCTTGCCATATCTGTCAAAAAACAAATTGCTTAAGGATGGTGAGAAGGGAATTCACATTCCCAAAGTTCAATCAAATAAGAAAGCCCTGCTCTTACTGCCTCATTAGCCTGGCATTGATTTGCGGGACTGTGTGCCACCACAGCCCATGTTTGTTCAGAAGAGCTGTGACTGATTACCAGCAATGATGTGACTGATTACTCTGAAGGCCTGAAGGGACTTGCAAGGGGATTAACACTGGAGAAAAAAAAATGCTCTTGGCACAAATGACCTCATTAGAATAGATTTATTTATGGAAAGAAGACAAATTTGAAGTTGTCATTTATATTCCAGGGAAAATCTCTTTCTCATAAGTTGCTTCAAGAGCACAACACATTTAACATATTCACTCTGTTAATGATATTCAGGACCAATACACTAAATGTGGTGGTGAAAATGAACAAGGAGATTTGAAAAAAAAAGAAAACAAGAACCGAGGTTAGATTGCATGTACATTAGAAGCTGTGTCTGTTGACTTAAAAAGCTGTAACATTGGTTAAAGGGATTCTGAGCTTGTTTGCGGGAGGATAAAATTTCAACAGAGTTGCAGAAGTCTGAAATATTAGATTGACGTTAAGACAACTTGATTACACCTCACCAGGTCAATGTGACTTTTCACAAAGCATTTGTTACAATGTCCAGAAATCTGCTGAACAACCAGATTCAAGTATTTCCTCCCACTGTTAGCTCACTATGACTGGAAAAAAAGAGAAAGAAAATCAAAGTACAGCATCCTGTGCAGTTTAGCAGGGTAGCCAAAAAGACATCTGACAAGTGGCAGAAATTCAGCCATGGATTCCTTTGTCTCCTAGTCAAAGGGAAAATAATGGGAGGAGATGTCCTTTTGGACTATTGCACAGTAGCTTCTTTTTGTACTTTGCACTTGAAACAAGAGACCTCATCTTGATCTTCAGGGTAAACCTGATCTCCAAAGAGATCAACACAGAGGGGATAAGCATTAAGCGCTGCAAAAATCTAAACCTTGCAAGACAATGAAAATCATGTCTAATTTCATAACATTGTGATAGAGCTAGTCTGTCAGCACCACAATTGGCAATATGCAAGTGCAAAAACAAAAGTCTGTTTCAACTCTGCTAAGCCATCCCTCACCACAGACATAGTCAGAAATATCTCAGGAGGTGAGAGCGTTACAGCTGACTCAACAGCTTGAAGCTCCCTTAATGTCTACAGGGACTTCAGAAGGTACTGAAGTACTGGGTCCATTGAACCCAGTTAAGATTAAGAGCAGGGATCTCCTTTTAAGGAAGACCCTATTGAAACATAACAGAAGAGCTGTGTTTCATAGAAACATCCCACCTAACATTAAGAAAATGGTAGAGTATCATGACTGAGCACCATAAATGTCAGCATTATAACCTTAACTCTGCCCCATGGTCCATCACAGTACCAGTCTGGCAGGGCATACTTTAAGATAAGCAGATGGCTGAAAGGAAATCCTGGAAAGCCTATAGCTTCATTAATGTGTATCTTAAGATATTTCTCTCTGTATCTCTCAAGTCCCTCCCAAGCCAGCGGTGTCCTCCCCTGCCTAAAGCAGCAGTCTTTCTCTTCTGATGCCCTTTCCTGTGGAGTCCAAGGGAGGGGAAATTCTGCTACTGCTCTGTGAATCCCCTGGGTATTCTGAGAAAGACTTTTATAAAATTTACTATCAGCTAAGCATTATGTGGTTCAGGTAGTTCCTGGAGGCTATGGGAGGTGACAGTTTAGAGAACAGCCATGCGTCTACTACCATAAGGCTACATCTTATTCCTGCTTCAATAGGCAGCAGGA
>NW_010562899.1:29933-33817 GCF_000687285.1 Phaethon lepturus
TTCTTTCACTGTTGTTAAACTGTGACCAAGAGTGCTACAAGTGTAAATTCATAAGCTTAATCAATATTAACAATAATTGCAAGAATAAATTCCACAGGTTAAATAAGAAATGCTTTTACTTCAGATGAAGGTCAGCACTTCAACGATAAAGTTGGTGTCAGTTGGCTGTTCATCATTTTGTCATATTTTAATTTTCTGTTATAACTGGATTATATTTTTTTGAAAAGAAAAAAAACAAACTGAAAATTTCCCCTGTTCTGAGCGCTGAGTATTTTGCTGCATGGCTCATGACATTTGAATGTACAGATAGCCTACCTGAACAGTAAGAGCCTTAGCAGAAGAACTATGCCCAGTTCCTCATCAACCACCAATAATGTTATGGTTAATCAATACTTGAGCACTGTATCAAAAAACGTGCTGATTATGACTCTTTGTAGATTACAAATCCCCATTATTTGGAAAAAATAAGGTTTTATGTAGGTGACTATCTCAATTAAGCTATTCAAATACAATTAGCTTTTTCCAGAGGGTACTTTACCTCATTACAGTTCTCTCAACTTAAGCAATAAAACAAACAAGCAGAAACTACAAATCAAATCCTACTGTTCCCAGTGTCATGATGAGTTCATGTTCTGCTTGCCAGAAAGTGAGCAGTGATGCTAACAGTTGTAGTCAGGCATGCTCTTTGCCTTCATCTAAGCGGGGTGGGGAGCAAGTCTGATGTTCATTAGAGGCACTCATCACTGTAACAAGAGAATAGCAAGTCTTCACACCTCTGTGCATACATCACAAGAGCAATGGCCCACCATGATCCTCATATTCCAGCAGCAAGAAGCTTTTGAATGTAACTTGTCTTTATAGGCAATCATAAGCCTGGCTACTGTGTTTGAAGGAGAGGCCAAAGGAGAGGCCAAAGTTGTGCTCTTGACTCAAACAGCACTGCCCATATGCTGGTAGTGTAGCACATGTGTGAGGATTTCCAGGACTCAGGCCCAACATGGTTGTTTCTCACACGGTATTTCACCCAGCCATGTGGAAGCGAGATGCTACCGCACAGCAACTTGTTTTGCCATCTGGACAGTGCTGGAAGCATTTTGCTTCTCATAAACAGACAGATCATCTTTCCTCATTAGCTAGGTCATTGAATGGCTAGCCAAGTTATTGTGCCGTGTTATAACATGCACGCTTCCATGCTTAATCACTTCTGACCAACAGCCTTCAAATTACAGAAATAAGGACAGACCCCTAATTTATAGGTTTCTTTGCTGAAACATGCCCTAAACTCATGTTCAGTGCTACTTGGCAGTGTGAACAAGCACCAGGTCATTTATTCAACACTGATACTGATTGGCAGCTCTAAGATAAACACCCAGACATTCCTGTTCACTTCTTGCCACCTTGCAGGACTCTGGTGGATGATTTTAATCCAAGAGAGGACTTGTAAAACCAGAAAGTGAGAGAAATAAAGGTCAGATACACTGGAGAGCCCATGAGACCAGAGAACAAGCTGTTCTGCCAATGACTCAGAAGCAACCTCCTGTCTTAGGAGGCATCATGTGTTTTTTTGTTAGAGGGCAGGATTTGGACTAATGAGCGACTTGATGGATATAAATAATAATATCACTATTTGGGAACTTGCATAGTCAAGAAAACCAATCCAAACAATCTGTGAGTGCTTATAAAAATTGATAGCCTCTGAACTGAAGCAATGTAGGACTTGGCGAGTTAGACCTCTAACCCTTTTGTCCATAGCAGGTGCGGGTGCTGGCACACAGGTGGCACTCAGTAGTTGCCAGGGATGGAGCAAACTGAGAATTGAGTTCAAAACTGAACATCACCAACAAGCCTGAGAGAAGGAAAACAAATATGCCCAAGTGGATTTAAATGAGAGGTTTTCAAAACACTCGTTAGTGATATCAAAAAAACAATTTGACACACAACTCCTCTCCTCCTCTGGTCTCAGAGGCAAAGCCTTTGTGTCTGCAGTGTTATATTTTACCATATTGGATTCTGCAGTAGTACAAAATCGCATGCCATGACCCTTCCCTTTGTCCTGCCCTTCTTCCACAAGTAGTGAAATTTCAACCTATATGTGATTTAGAGGTAAGATCTGCGTAATCCTAGTTGCCTTCAGTGCATGGACTCAGAAGAAACTCAGAAACTCAGAAGACTCAGAAGATATAGCATCGTAGACGTTGTTGCTTTATCAGATGACCTAGGTGGAAGCCGGGAGTGCTGTGAAAGCAGATAAGGGGAAATAGGACACAAATCTGTAGGAATTCAATGTCCATTTACTCTGCTGCTTGTAATGTGCTTACCTGAGACACCACTTGCAGCAAGCTACAGCACCAGGTTCTGCTTTGTAATGATAGCGCAACCTAACAGCAGAATTTCCCTGTGACGTTTGAATGGTTAAACAGGTTTTGTTTCAGAAACAAGGGGAAGTATGACAAATATTATTAGATTAATGGGTGTTGTGATACTGCCCGTTTCCTAGATGTAGCTAATTTTAGCCAGTGCACCAACTCTTTGTGCAGTCCCATGAAAATACACCAGTCTATGAGGAACGTGCACAGCTACAAGCTGTACACATGAATTTTAGATGTCTGCAAAAGTGGCTGACTGATTGTCTTCAAGCACCCTCTCCTCTCTTCTGCCCTCCAGGTTGTCCTCAAAAGCTGTGGTCACAGATTTGTCTCTAGATGCCTGTGTCCAAAGTTTTGCCCTTCCAGTTACTAACTTTGACTGGCTCAGTGGGATCATTTCAGGTTATCCTGAAAACATTATCTTGGCCTCTAGCTGTTCTTTGCCCCAAGCTAACTAGCTGTGAAAGGACTGCTCAGGAGCCCAGAGTCACCCATCCTCACTGAATGCATGTCCCAATGCTGTTGAGGTCTTAATAATCAGCTTGTAACATTGAGGTAACAGTTGCAAGAGAGAGTGTCCGCGTTAATGACACGTCCATGCAGCACATACATACCCAGGATCCAGTACGGGTAGCATTTGCAGAAGCTGGGTTACGCAACTCCGTAGAGCGCAAGATTACCATCCAGGGACGAGAGCAGAAATAACAAGTGTCAGACATGCAGTCATTTTGGCTGAGCCCCGAATCCTTCATTCATTCCAAAGACAATTTTGTAGATGATTAAATGACAGGTTCCTTTTTGAAATGCTGCAATTACTGCTGATTTGAAGGAATGGTACCAAGATTGATAAGCTTGCCAACTGCTGTTTAGCTGGCCTCTCAGGGAGATTGTAACACTGGCCTAGGGAAAAACCTGCTTTTTCGATACTAATGATTAAGCTGAGCTCCTGGTGATGCTACAAAGGTTGCTTCCTAAGCATGGGACGGTGCTACAGCCACCAACAAATAGGAGTTTCTGGATGATCTCTTCAGTGACCCTTGCAGTTGGATCTCACCAGCTGTGGATGAACCAGTGGCTACTGTCACCATGTGTCACAGTCTGAGAAGGACAAGGCAAGATGACTGAAAACAAGGGGTTTGAAAAAGGGGATGGATGCCTGGTTCTGTCTAACACCAAAAACCTGCTGCTTTGCTGACATTCTTGTTCCTACACTGTGTATTGCTGTGCCTGTTGGAATGGTTCTCACAGATGCTCAAAGATTGACCACCAATTTTAGTTTGATCACCAGTTAGGGTTACGTATCGCACAGGTGCTAAGCAGTCTGCCCGCGTTGTTCTTTGTCTAACTTCATATTTTGCATCTTAGAACAGTCTGACTAGTCAAGGTGGGAGTCATCTCACCTGACATCAGATCTCTCCATGTGAGCTGGCCTTTATCATCAGTGAAGACAAGTAGGTGCTTGTAAGGCATGAGTCATCTGCCCTCTTTTAGATGTCTGCATGGGGGTGAGATGACTCA
>NW_010562899.1:34011-40403 GCF_000687285.1 Phaethon lepturus
CGCTCTTCCCAATGACTACAAAGGAAGTTCAAACCACAAGCTCAGATAAAGACATTTATATTGTAACATATAAAGTTAGATGAGTTGAGCGCTATTCTTAATATCTTGAGGTGTGTCAGTGGCCCAGTCTTACTCCTGATCTGTCATTTCCAAGTAAAGCAATACATTTGCCCTGAGAATGATGTGTCTAATTCTCACCTACTTAAGTGGGCACACTCAAACTGGAAATAGCCCAATTTCAAATAAAGTGTTTAAAATATCTTATGGAAAGGCCTCCTGTCCCTGGCTTTTATCTAGCCAGCTTCTACCTTTTTCTGCTGTTTTACAGTCACATCTTCCTACTATTTTTTAAATTATACTTCTCTATCCTTCTTCTATTCCCAATGAGCCACTGGGAGACCAAACAAAGCATAGAAGGAGTGGATAGAGCAAAGAGAGAAGCTAAGACATACCACTAATTCTGCCAGCTGTATGAAATAAAGTATTAGCCAAAGGATTTTTTTTCACACTAGTCTCTTTTATTTTTCAAAAAAAGTAGTAGTTACTTATGACAGCAATACAGACGCCTCCAACAGAGTGATCTTAGTGGGCAGTGTCCCTTTAAATTAGATTTTTCTAATTGAATAACTAACTTCATCAAGCAGCCAAAATCAATGCTTTGTATTAGACATGGACCCAAACCCATTAAGGCCTTATTATTCAAGCATGCACCTCCCTTCAGCTTTTATCTCCCCTCAAGGGTTTTCATAGTAAAGCAGGCTTTTTTTTTTTTTTTTAATTAGCCCTTCTGCCCTGGAGTCTTCTATTTGATTTCCCAGTATCCAGGGAAGTTTGGGGGTTTTTTAGCTACGCAGTCCTTGAATAGAGAATTTTGCCTCTTAGTTCTTCATTAGCAGTGATAATAAAGCTTCGTGGAAGACATTCTGATAATGCAGAGACAGAAGCACACAAAGGCAAAGCGACACTTCAAAGGGACATTAGCTCTGATACTGGAACCTCATTCATCTCGCTTGCTCCTAAAGGCCAAGTTAGCGATTCACGGGGGAACAGTTCACACGTATACATGAAGTGGCATGAAAGGCCCTTCAGTTCAGCAGAGTTGCCTGATCCCAGTGCCCTTGACTGTGTGGAGCTTTGTGAGTGGTGGTGGTGTATTTTTGTTTTTCCTTGACTTCATTTGGTTTCATATGGAGAACCAACCACTTGCTTAGCTGTTCCTCTGTGTGTCGTGGGTGACCCAGCAATGACTGTACGAGGAGTACAGTTATCATATGAGGGGCAACCTGCATGTTTGCTGCCTTCCCATGTATGCTGAGCAACCTGTGACTGCTCACCAGCCAACAATGTGCAGTACCGTGACTGCCCAGGCGTACGCCTCTGTATCACAGATGCTGTGCCCTTGCTACTTATGTAGTACTCATGGTGTATGTCATCAACAGTATAAGCAATGTATACATAATCAATGCGTAGTTAGTCAGTGTAGCTGTATTCAGTGGGCATAAGTATATGTATCCTGCATTGTCTTGTCCACTGGAAATATTACATGCACCTATTCAGCAACTGTAATTTTATTAATGAGATAAGGGCATTGGAGCATATTGTCCAAGGGCCTCCTCATAGCTAAGTCCACATGCTGGACCCAATTGCTGTCAGCAGCTGGTGAATCTGTGTCGTGAGCACCACCCTGTAAGAGCACTGGTGAACTCAGAGCTGCTCAGAGGGGCTCACCCCAGCGTGCCATCATCAAGGGAGAGGAGCTCATCCCGTGCTGCAGCAGCCCGGACTCCCAGCAGCAGAAGAGGTGTAAGATTTTGGTTGCCTTTTCTACTACTTCTATTATTTACACAATAAACCAGTGAGGCAGACTTGAGTGCCGATGCAGATGTTGCACCTTCACAGTGCAAAACAGCGTGGTGCTGAGCTGGGTCAGATGGTCACACCCTCGTCATCTTCTGTTCTGGCAGGTAACTAATGCATCTGTCTCTCTTCCTTTACCAAAGGCTTACACTTATTTCTGTGCTCAGCTGGCAACACAGCAAGGTTCGGAGACTTTGGCCTCCGAACCTTGCTGAAAAACTGGGATGTGGAAACTGAGACAAGGAAGCAAAAGCTTTCAGCAAGAGAGAAGCTCAGGAGCCAGTGTAAATGAGTGGGAACAGGGCATTTGCTGAAGTTTCACCTCGGTTGTTTTCAAACTAGACATCACTGAGTAAAGAAAACTCAATGTGAATTGCCAGAAAGCTGTTTTCCGGAGCGCGAGGCAGTTTCAGGCAGTAACTTCAAAAGGAAACTGTTCTCCTTTTAGCAAAAGAAGAGCTCTGCAACCTAAAAGTAGCCATTTAAATGTCTATGCAAATTGTTTCATTCAGTGATCATTTTGCTTCTGCTAATGAGTTCATCCATACCCTCCCCAAATCCTCAAAGCCTGAGAACTTCAAGGTTGTGCACTGTTTTGGGGAAAACCACAATAATAGCAGATGAAAAATAGAATAAGTCGAAATAGTGTCAAAGAACTGAAATTGCCTGAAATGGCTGTCAGACAGAAAATTTTGCCTTGCTTTCTTGGTCCAATGGGGTCATTTTCAATTTAATTGCTTCTTAGTGTAAGCTTGTCAGAAGTGAGCCGCAGACCAGTATGGAGATCTCTGAATTGTGTATTAATTTTCATACTTACTCTGTACCTTTTCATATTTAAATTGGCTTGCCACAGAATCCGTGAGACTTAGAGACAAAAGGAGACTTAGGGCAGAGCTTAGCACCATCCTACTCACCGCATGGGTTTGGAGATAGGGTTTTCTTCATTCTTCTTCATTCACGAATGGGAGATCATTTCCCCTGCAGTTGTGTGTCCTTCTCTGCCTCACATTCTTGCAGGGTCCACACACATGGCGGGAGCGGGCTGGCCCTGCAAGCAGGTGGCTGGCTTTGCGGTGCCCTGCCTGCACTTACTTCTCCTGCAGCTCTCTGATGGGACTCCAGGAGCTGTGGCTGGGAAGAGGAGGATCATAGACCAGCTGTGCTGTGCTTCAGCCTGCTAGCGGGATGCCCGTCACTGCTGCTCAGGAGAAGGCCTGGCCGTCTCTTCCTTGGGTCTCAGTGGCCCGTCTGAGCTACGGAGCCCACAAGTCTGCCCCTGAAATCCTTTCACAAGAAGTAGTAATCTGCAGCAAACCACCCGCTTTTTGGCCGCCTTCTATGCTTTTCTCCACAGGAGTAACTTGAATAAGCACCTCAGCCTTCAGCTGGCAGCAGGCAGAGGAGGCAGGGTAGCATGCAAAGAATACGGACTGAAGCGCTGGTCTTTGTGGCCAGGTCCACCTTGCCTCACGGCCACCCTCCAGACCTGACTCCCCTGCAAGGGCATGGACTCAGCTGTCCACAGCTAGTGGGGGTCCCTGGCGCACCTGATAACGCTGAGGCATGTGGACAACACGGGCTGTTCACAAGCGGTCAGGAGCTAGGCAGGACTGTGCTTAGAGCTGGTTTTTAGCAGGGCAGACAAAATAATGGACAAAATGGGAGTTTTACCCATGACCAATGCACAGCCTGCTGTGCCTGGCTCTGCCCCTTGGCCTGCGCTGTGACCCTGAGTGGCGCTGGCCCAGCTTCATACCTTCCTCTCCGCATCTTGTAGATGGTGCTGGAGTTGGAACAGTCTGGGGAAGCAATGTGAAGTGGGGCTTATTAAGATCTGTGAAGGATGTGTGTTACAGGAGAGCATGGGGGAAGAACCTGTGTAGTGACAAGGTTTTCCTAGCAGGTTTTCCTCTGCAGAGACCCCAAGTCCAGCACCACAGGGGTTAATGGAAACCTGGATTTTTTTGCAGATTGCATCAAGAACTGGTTGACAGCTGCTGCAAAACCACTCTTTATGGAGGCTCGCCTGTCACCCACAGGTGGGCACGCCATCTCAGCTTGTGGTATGCTCCATCCTCAGAAAGCAAGTATCTTTTTGTTCTCCGTTTTCCCCTTGGTGTCAGGTTAGTGCATTGCCTCATCTGGACTCTTGTGTTTCTGGTAAGTACAGTAGGCCAAGCCAGGCTAGCTCACGCTGTACTGGAAAGTAACTGGAAATCCCCAGAGCGGAGTGTCCCTGGTGCTTGTTCCAGTCTCTACTGGGGGTTCCCAACCCCTCTGACCTGACACCTTCCCTGCTCGTGTGAACGCTCCCAGCCCTGGTCAAGTCCAATCAAAGCTATTTATTTTCATAAATCACAAATCTTTGCTAACTGAAGAAGGATATGGGGACACAGCTTTCATAAATGTGTGAGCCAAGGATTTTGTGTGCTCCATGTCCTGAAGCTGGTGGCTGGCAACCTGATGAATATGCTGCTCTTAAAAATATGTGCCATGAATGGCATTTTTCATACAGATGATTTGCTTGGGACATTGCTAGCTGACTGAAAGAGAAGTTTCCCTTTGTAGCCAGACCATAGTTAAAAGCATGCCAAACATGCCAGGTATGCTAGGTATTAAAAACAAATACTTAGCTCTTATGAACTGTTTAGATCATTAGCACATCTAAAAGCACCTAGGGAAATAGGACTGCTTCAGGCCTTTAGTAGCCATCTAGTCTATCCTTCTGCTCCAAGGCAGAATCAATTAGATGTAAACCATTTTTGACAGGCGTTTTCCTAGTCTGCTCTTAAAAGCCTTCAGCGACAGAGATTCAATAAGCACCCCAGGCAATCTCCTCCGTTGTCTCACAGTGCCTAGACTTAAGAAACTTAACTTTCTGGTCTAAGTCTCCCTTGCTGCAGTTTAAGTTCACTTCTCCTTGTCCTGCCTGTGATGGAAAGACTATTCCCTGCATAACAGCAGCAGCATGTTTGAGAGCTTGTAGTCCTTGTTCTTCTCAATCTTCTATTTTCCTTTCTCGTCTCACTGAGCAGTGTTCATTTGTGTAGTCTTTTCCCACCGGTGGTGTTACATAGACACCCCTCTGCTCCTGGGTCATTGCTTTCCCTGGAACTACTGAAAAGTATCAACTGCTTTTTTTTTTGTGTGTGTGCTTTTAGATGCCAAATACTGGACTCCAGCAGCTCTGTGGGGCTCACAGTGTCTGATGCATGACACTCACTTATCTGTGTGAATCGTCTCCCTTTTTTCACCGCAGCATGGTATATGGTCCATGCAGGTTAAACTGGGCACCGTCACACTTAGGTCTTTCTGCAGAGCTTCTGGTGGGTGAAGACTAAGAGCTACAGAAGTAAAATGGCTTGTGCAGTCCCCCTCCGGATCAGAGGCAGGGGTGGCAACAGGCAAGAAGAGGTTGCTTTTAGAGAACTGTGTGAAAAGCGGGGAAAGGACATGGGAATGCAGGTGGCAGGGGTTCAGAGGAAAGCCCACAGGCTATCTGTAGGAGTTCTTGACAGAGTTGCAGCCAGCTCCCAAACAACCCTCCTGCATCCCAGCCCAACTGGGAGCTTTCATGGTTTGCTCCAGACAGAACCACAGCAACTATTCCAGCATTTGCAGCCTTAAGAAGTCTGCAGGGTGATGAAGGCTGTACAATGTCACACTAAATCAGGACCTTGGCTCAGATACACACCTGAAGTCCTCCATGGGTGGTTTTCTGCCGTGCTGGAGTGGGGTTCAGAAGTGAAACCAGCCGGCAAAGCAAACACTGCCTTGCTGTAGGGGCATGTCAGCCCCGACTCGCATGTCTCTGCTGCCCCGTCACAAGATGCGCGGCTGAGTGCAGCCCCCTCCATCTCTCACTGACACAGCGCTAGGTCAGGAGGTGCAGCGCTGAGGTCAGAGGGGTCACAGCAATGTGATGACAGCGCCAGCACAGGGTCAGCGCGCAGGAAGGATGCTGACGTGCGCAAGGGTGGCAGGATGGGGATGAGAAGGCAGGACCTGGAATGCTCTGAGTGTATTGCTCCCTTGTTACCAATTTCCATTTGCATTGAGAAGGCAGCTTTTTTTTCTAATCGTTGCCAATACAGGGCATATTCCCTGACTACTTCCTTCTCCTTTCAAGCAGCAAGGGGTGGTCCAGTCAGGTAAGCTGCTCTCATTGAAAGCCAGATCACTCGGAAATGAGAAAGTCTGTGTTTGAAGAAAGCCGCCTTTTTTTTTTTCCCTTAATGCACTGTTGTTTGTCAGGCTCTGACAGTGCTTGATCCCATGTGCACAGCACCCACGTCTGGAAGGAAGGCGTACCCCCATGAAAAGATGCACAAGGCTGTCATCTTGGCTGCAGAGGAACAAAAGCACTGCTGTCGGGAGCAGAGGAGATGTGGAGCTTTGCAACTGTCATGCTACAAATGAAGCTCCCTATTCACTCACCTCCTGCCATCCGCGCTCATTGGGGATCCAGATATTTCCCTCTCCTTCTCCTTGTCACGGATGAGCCCCCAGGGATGCTAATGCTGTACCCTTTCCTC
>NW_010562899.1:40422-56666 GCF_000687285.1 Phaethon lepturus
AAGAAGCTCCGTTCTGAGCTCGGTTTAGTAGGAAGCTTTACGCCACTGATTAGAAAAGATTTGGGATTTGGTTGGGGTTTTGTTGTCTGTTTTGTTGTGGATCTGCAGCAATGAGCTGGGTCCCGCACCCCCAGCAGGGTTAATTATTTGTGAATGTTCCACAGAGACCAGGTCCTGTCGAAAAATGATTAAGCCAAATGCTCGCCAGCTGCACCGCTCGGCTGTTGTGGCAGTCGTTCTCACTGATTGCCGGCACAGCAGGATACAGCCCTTATTAAAATAGGTAGACTAATTGCCTCCCCTGGGGAAAAAAGGCCCTTTCCAAATCCTCACCTCCTCGGAACACAGCAGACCCAAAATAGCTATCTATATCTATATAAAAATACATATGTAGGTATTTACATGACCGTAGCGAATGCATATGCACTAGCATGTGCACACAGGCATTAAAGAAAGGTGATAATGCTATCTTGAGTATCTTCTGCATGGTGCGAGACAGTGGGCAGGCCAGTGCTCTGGTGGTAGGTGGATCTCACCAGGTATCACAGAGAAGAACAGATCAGTACAGATGTGCAAGGGGAGAGGCAAGTAGCTGGTTCCCTTCTGCCTTGCTGCCCCCTTTGCTACACCACCGTGCCATAGACCTTCTCCCAGCCTGTGGTCCCACAGGCCAGCACCTTTGGGCAGGAGCAGGAGAGAGGCTGATCGCTCTGTATTTGCAATATCTTGCAGTATTTGCACTCTAAAAAAGCAGGAGCCTGGCTTACCGTGTGTCTTGGAGCACTGTTATCAGTACTTTGCCCACTGATGCGTATTTCTGTGGAGGGCTGAGACTGGTGAGTGGTGTGTCCAACTCAAACGTGTATCGCCTGTCAAACACCCATATATGCCAGACACCTGATGTGGTGTGACCAGTGTCCTGGTGGAGAGATGGGACAGGGTGAGGATGGATGAGGAGGGGACATTGACCCAGTAACTATCTTCCGTTATGCAGTAAGCACTGACAACAGAGGCTTCAATATGTGATGGAGATGTATGTTTTCAGTCCATCACTGTTACATGACCAGCTAATTTTGCTTCCCTGGATGACAGGTCTCTCCAGTTCAGGACTCGCAGCTCCTGTTCTGATGGCTGCGTGCAGCTTCTCCTCTACCACTAAAAAGAGAATGGGCTAAAAGGAGGATAGGGGGACACTACAGCCATTTCAGGTCTCTCCATAAAGCTGTTTTACAAATTTGCCTAGTTGAGCTAAACTTTGGGCACCCACATCCTCCTGTGTTAAGTAGCATATTCCACCACTTGAGTACGTTTTGGGTGAAGAAACACCTTTCACTTATTTGAACCTGCCTCCTGCTAGTTTCTTGTAATGGCCCTTACCTCCTGTATCGCAGGAAAAAGTGAAAACCTTTCTCCCACTCTTCACCTTCACATCACTCACGACTTTACAAACCTTTAGTATCCCCCTTTGCGCTTTTTGTTTTGCAGGAAAGAGAATCCCAGAAACATTTATCAATGTTAAGTTTTATCTGCCATTTTATTGCCCGTTCCCCTTGCAACTCTTTGCATTTGCCTTTCATTTTAATACACCTATTAACTTGAACTTTCAGAGCCGAAAAATCGGTATATCCTGGAGCTCTAGTTCATGTACACCACGAGTAAGAGTCCTTCTGCCGTGTTGGAAAGCCGCTTCAAAGCAGGCAGCCTTGGATCTGATTTACAAAGTCCTCAAGGAGAGCTTAATTTATAACTCTCCTGAACAGAAATCCCTAAACATTTCAGAAGCAGCTATCCCCAGTCTGCTGGCTGAACCTCGTGCCTTAAGAGAGAGAGAACCCACTCCTGGTAGCTGATGCCTTTGGGAGAGGTGCAGGGCATTGGTCGACATAACTGGATGCGTGTTCTGCTCTGCTGTAGTGCAGGGATAGAGCTATGTGAGGCATGCAGGCTCTTGCCTTACTCGAGTTTTCAGAGGAAAGAGGCTGCTTTCTGCACTGCCACCAGTCCGTGATGTGTTTAACAAGCCTTAAAATGCTGGTAGCAAAGGGCAGCTGCCCATGAGCTAGGTACAAAAATAATTTGTTTTGACCTGGAATGCAGTTCTGTTCCTAGGTTTACAGCGTCATGTGCCACCAGAGCAAAAGGAAGATGCATTTGTGAAAGCCTATAAATAAAATGTTTACCAAAAAAATGGGGCAGCTACATTTACATGAGCCTTTGCTTCTCTCTACCATAGACATATCCCTTACGTGCCCAAAAGGTGGGTGAGGTGAACAAGGTAAATGCTGAGCTGTGAATTCCTGAGCCACCCAGCCTGTTACTAATTACCATGATTAAATATTGACACAGTGACTGCACACAGGGCTCCCAGGCAGAGATCGGTTCCCCTCCATGGCGGCAGCAGAGAAATACAGTCAAAGAAATAGTTCCCTCAGCACTCACACTGCAAGACCCCAATCCATCCTACAATTAATGTCCCTGGGGACTGCCAGCATGTGTGAGAGCTCGTGCAGCTCTAGCAAGGGGCTGGTGGGGGTCAGGAGGTTTCAGATCCAAAATCGTTGCCTTTGGGATTCCCCTTGCTGCAGTCTCCAGCAGCTGGTAGGACGAGCGGGATGAGGCAGCACAGTGGGATCTGCTTCCCTGCGGCAAAGAAAGGTTGTTACTCAGAAGAAGAGTAGGGTCCTGCTGCTCTGGCTGCTGCCAACCCCAGGGCATCCTTGGGGAAGCTCCCAGAACTCACGGCCCTGCTTGGCTACCTCCCGGTATGCCTGCACAGGCTGGCAAGCCTGGTAACTGCGTCCCCCCACACGCTCCCTCGAGCATCTTACACCCTGCTCTTTCGCAGGTACCAGGTAACAGATGAGGACTAAAGCCTATAAATGCACACTTGAGATTGCTCCTATTCAGGAACCCATTTAATCATACGTCTTAAGAGTGTGTTGCACAGGGATGCACAAACTCACCCAGCATGGGAAGATTTTGCCCAAGAAAGGCTCGTCGTGAGAACGGGGAAGCCTCTGGAAGCTCTTTCTTCCCTTCCCTCCTCTTCCCCAACACTGCTGGTTAACGTGCTGGGCTGTGTGCCAGGGGAGCAGATGTACTACTGCATGGTTTCTTCTCCCCATATCATAGCCGTGTCCAGCACCGATTTTGCTCATGGTCTTTTTTGAATACAGCAGCTGACTTGGCCACAAGCGAAAAATAAAATACGATTCCTTGCAATTGCAAACTGCCCAAAGCCACCTGCAACCCTGAGCTCCTTCTCCCCTGGGAACAAGGAGCAGTATCTGTGAAGGTCTCCTGTATCCAGTGCGTCCACCAGCCAAAACCCCATTCCTTCTTCATTGGATCTTCCCTCTTCCTCTCTTTAAATTGTATTGGGCAGCCGCAGAAGCCAGGATAAGTCTGTGCCAGGCTAGTACTCTTTAAGCAGCAGAATATCCATGTTCTCAGCTCAACCCTGCTCCCATGCTAAGGTTTTTTTTATGAATGCTGCCTGTTACTTGTGTTAAGAAGAGCCACTACTCATAATCTGAAGCTCTAAAGAGCCTCTGCTTTGTGGGTGAGCTTTCTTGTCCTGATGCTGGGCAGAAAAATGCTTTCCAGGAGGAAAATTTTATTTCAGAAGTGGTGATAGAGGCAGTAGCATTTGAGATGATTACATTTTCACAGAAACGTCAGAGAAGCCAGGTTGTATATTAATTGCAAGGCACCAATTTCTCTGTTCCCCTGGCTTTGCACTGCAGCGCCCAGCAGCTTTGCCCCTGCGGGGTGAAGGGCTGTGGCTGCAGCAGCTGAGGAGGGGCCGGATGGGACCACCCTGGCTCCGGCTTCCCTCCTCGCTGCCCCGGGAGCGGCCAGGATGGGGCAAAGAGCGAAGGAGTTACGCTGCAGCTCCTTTCCCCATGGGAGGTTGGAAGCTGCAAAGACAGATTGGAGACAAGGGGACAGAGAGAGGACTAAGGTACTTGCTCACAGTGGATTTTTATCCTCTTTTGGTGTAATCTGTGCTGGGCATAGCCCATGTTAGGAGCTAGTGGCAGCCCTGAAAGGCACTCACAGTACCTCCTTCTTCAGGATGGGGAGAGAAGACAGGACACAATGTATTATCCACCCCAGACATAATCAACAAGCTGTTAATTATTGGGCTGTAGCATATATGGCTTATACGGGAAACTGTTGTTTAAACAAAATATCAAGGATGATATTCCTTTGGCTTCTGGTTTGCCCACGCTTTAGTATGAGCCTGGTGCATTCCCAGTTAACCAGAGCTGAGCTGCTCCTCTTGGGGAGAAGCCTGAGCTGCACCCCAGGCTTGCGGGTGAGTTAGGAGGGGGGTCAGGGAAGCTGGGTCTTGTTCCTCTCCACCTCAAACTTGTCTCCTGGCTCCAGGGGAGCTGCTGGGGCCGAGGGGTTCATTCTAACCCAGATGAACCTAGATGTAGGTCCCACACATCTGGCCTGATGTATGTTCTTTCAGCAGCTGAGAGCTGCTTGGTGGCCAGCAGTGGGATAAGAGCTTATCCAGTGGGAATGATGAGGATGGTGATGTGTGAATTTGTAGGGAGGGAAACACACTTTGTCCTGATTTCTCCAGGTCCTTTTGTGACCTTGAGACAACAAAAAGGAGCTTCAATTCAGTTCTTGCACTTTTAATGATACCTTAATATTCATTAATTAACACAGTTGTGAATTCAAGTACTTCAATATTCGTTGTTGTCCATGTGTAACCTCCACCTGCAGTTCAGGGTTAGCCACAACTCACGATGAACATCCTTGTCCATAAACAAACAGCAGTGAAGCACGTACAGGACTGACAGACTGTCATCGTAGGCAGTCATTCGACTCACATTTCTTTGAGCAGTGGCTTCTTCCCTTGCTTTTCATTGCCCCATAGAAAAATTCCCTTGTTCCGTCAGCTCCTGATGTGAGGCCAAAAGGTGAACCAGCCTGGGTTAGAAATAACCTCTTCTGTACAGGAGGTTGTTTTTAACACAAATCAAGTCTCCAGTCCTGTTTGTTGTGGGTCCTGACAAATAGTCTCACTGGCACAACTGAGAGGAGCAGGGCTGGAGAGAAATTAATGGCCAAATGCAGAATGAAGTCCCGCTTGAGCTAGACTGTCTCCAAAAATGTGCATGCCATCCGGGTGCTATCATCTGCTAATGCTGCTGTGCACGCAGGGGCTGCCTATTGCACACACTCTTCAAAACCTGGTTGGCAGTGCAGTGGTACATGCACTCGACTGAAAAACAGACACCGCTGTACATCTACTGCAGAGCTGAATGTGTAATGGAGAAGGCAGCAGTTCAAATGATAGTCCCAAGCCTTGCTGCTGTTGGATCCCTACTGACTCTTTTCCTTAGTTCTCATTTTCCCTAGCTGTATTTCCATTTCATTTATTGAAATGCATAACAAAGACCTTTGACCCTTATTTATGCAAACTTGTAGCCAGAACTTTCATTGTTGAAAGTATATTATGGGCTTAAGTACAACTGATCTCAATTTTCTGATGAAATGCACCAAGATTTTACTCTCTTCTTGAGAACAGCTAAATACTTGGTGGTAACTTATACCTCTGCAAATCGAGCCCGTCACTACAAGAAGGATGTTGAGGTGCTGGAGCGTGTCCAAAGAAGGGCAACGAAGCTGGTGCGGGGTCTGGAGCACAAGTCTTATGAGGAGTGGCTGAGGGAACTGGGGTTTAGTCTGGAGAAGAGGAGGCTGAGAGGAGACCTTATCGCTCTCTACAACTACCTGAAAGGGGGTTGTGGCGACGAGGGTGTTGGCCTCTTCTCCCAAGTAACTAGCGATAGGACAAGAGGAAATGGCCTCAAGTTGCGCCAGGGGAGGTTTAGATTGGATATTAGGAAAAATTTCTTCACCGAGAGGGTGGTCAAGCATTGGAACAGGCTGCCCAGGGAGGTGGTGGAGTCGCCATCTCTGGAAGTGTTCAAGAAACGTGTGGATGTGGCGCTTCAGGACATGGTTTAGGGGACATGGTGGCGCTGGATTAATGGTTGGACTTGATGATCTTGAAGGTCCTTTCCAACCTAGTGATTCTGTGATTCTGTGAGTACCTTATCATCCATCTACATTTTTTCACCCTTCTTTCAAACCACCTTGCTCTCCTGCTTTCCAGTGGAGAAACTTTGAATGCTTGAGTTCAGCCTGTAAAAGCTGTTCATGGGTTGGCACAGGGTGTGAGCTGAGACACATGTTGTCCCAGGCTATCTGCCACTTTAGAAGCCATCAGTCCAACAAATCCAGAAGCTGGTGTTACGTTAAGCCATCTATGGCACGTCCCCTCCTAGAAATACATCACTTACAGCAGAGACCTCTATGGGTTTGTATTTATGGCACCCATTGAATAAAAAGAGGGAAAATTAATTTCCTGTTTTGAAATTAGTCTCAATTTTATCAGAGGGAAAACTACATCACGAAGCTGACTAGCTGCCTGCAATTTAATGTACACAGCTTTCCTATTTAGCCATTAAGCAGATTATTCTCTGCTGGATGGATGTGTCATTCCTGTTAAAGTTAATGATAGTCCCACATATGCCGTGACAGAATAAATGCCAAACTACGTGAACCATTTACTCCCTAACGGGAAATGCAACTCCTTCAAGCAATGTAGGAATCTGCCAGCAAAGTGATGGAGCCCAGGAAGAGTAGAGAGAGCTTCTAGCGAGGCTGAGATGTAGGGATGTTGCTTTGCCAGCTTTGGCAGCAAAACCAACCAAAGATGTTCCCACTCATCCTGTCCCCATCCCGTCCCCTTGTGCTGTCATCCCCTGCTCCTCAAGTTGAAGCAACTGTAAATGAGCGGCTAACATGGCTGAGGTTTAAAACAGCCCTTCAGAAGAAACCAGAAACCTGGTTGCCCTCATTGGTTTTTAACCCAGCTCATTTCACAGTGCAGTTCTGCAGGTAGTTGTACCAGAGGCACCTGGAGCCACAAACCGTGGCCAGAGGCCAGGAATAAGTGATTAAGGGCAGGGCTGGGGACAAAACTTCCTACGCTGGTGTAGGAGGGAGCAGGCAAGCTGGGGGATACGGAGTCATGCCGGGCTGCCTGCCTTGGCACACAGCGCATGTCTGTGCCACCTCCACACAGAGACATCGTTTCGCAGAGCGGTGGGTGAGCTCTGCCTCCACAGCAGCTTGCCCAGCTCCTGGCTCCAGCAGGGTTTGGTCGGCATGTGGCTTCTCACCCTAGCCTTTGCCCAGGCTCTGAGGCAGGTTGTCCAGTCCTCCTGGATCAGAGCCAGGTCATTCAAGGCGCATCCCTGTCGTCTGCTCCCCAAGGCACCTCTGTCGGTCACGTACACATGCCAGGGCAGCATGACGGGGACTCCATGACCCAGCAAATCCTGAAGACAGAAGAAAAGGCTTCGCCAGAACATCTTTAGGAGTTCTCTGTGCAGCCGTGAAGCAGTTGGTTAGATGGACAAAAAGAGTGTCAGGAGCTGGATGAAAATCAGCTCGCAGGTTCACCAATTAAGCTCAACAGGAGACTGGGATTTTCCTCTTTTATGGGGCTCTCGTAACCACTGAGCTATGTCAGTAAAATCAGCTTTAACCATGTGCTGTCATTTCACACAGATTTCACATCTTACCAAGTTTATCAGTAAACAAACCCAGTGGCACTACTTAATACCCTGAGTGCTAACTCGCCAGGGGGTCAGAGCCACTGCAGAGGAACTAAGCTTGTCCTGCCCAGCATATTCCCAGGGGATGCAAACCCAGTGGGTGTCCTCAGTAACAGCCCACCTGCAGACCTGGAGTACTTCCACTCCCTACACTTTGCCACCAAACACGTATTTATTTACTTTAAGAAATAAAGAAGGTACTTGCATTTCTGAGGTAACCCTGATGGCATGAACGCAAGAATATGTCACACGGCATCAAAGGAATGCACACAGTCACAGAAGAAGAGGGAAATTAAACCAGGCTTTTGCTGCTTCCACACAGAATCAGTCACTGCATCAAGTTGTTTCCTCCCCATGTAGGATTTTCTTCCATGGGTGAGTCAGGCCTAATTGACATGGAGTCTCTCATACGGTACCAATAGGGTATGAAAGAGAAAATAGCCAGGAGGGTCCACATTGCACATCTGGCAGGTCAAACTCTGCAAGACCTATTTGGACTCCCATGTTCTCCTACTTCTCAGGGACTGCCAGGGACTTTGCAAAGTCCTGGTGTGTTGCTGTGGCCAAGACAGCTCCACATGCAATGTTGCTGCTCGCTGGTTGCAGGCAGTGGCTCCTCATGATGTGTTTGACCTGTTCCTCTGGCCAGCCTGTGTTGGCTACAGCTTGCTGTAGCAGCAGCAGCAGCACTTGCAGCTGAAAGAGAGGAAAGGGACAGAGGACCTTTCAAAGGAGACTTCATGGAGAAATGCACACCTTAGCTAGGAGGGGTTGTGTTGTTCATCAGGGAGGTTGTGAACTGTGACCAGTTCTTGGGGTCAACAGTGGAGTTGACAGTAGAGCACATAGCTCTGAGAGTGTGGTTGTCCATTCAGAAGCATGTGGCCACGACTGCCATGAAGTCCACAGGTCCAGCTACAAATGGCCGGCTCTGGTGAACTTCATCTGTGCAGGCTGGCTGCTGGACAGGTGAGTAATGGTTGTGTACTCTGCTGCTACCACATGTTGTAAGACTCAACGGTCATCAGCAGTAGTAGTTACTGATGGTTAGGACTGCATGGGAGCACCACAGGGCATCCCCATCCCTCTCAGCTGCAGTTCACACTGTCCCTCAATGGTCACCTATCGAAACAGCAATTTTTTCATTGTGCTCTAGTGCTAAGTTTAGCAAGGCAAAACGGGCTCAATTTGGAGACATTCAGGCTGCTTGAAATTTTTCAGGAATTCTCATCTGTTTTCCTTAATGTAAGAGGCTTGTTTGCCAGCATAGCTAATACGAATGTTGGTGATACCAGCAGTCTTCCCCTTCTCTTTGGAAGCTCTCCGCTGTTATCAGGGCTAACAAGTCATTTTATGGGATATTTGGGATTGCAGATTGACACTATTTAAGTAAGTACCGCTGCCAGGCAAGAGTGGTGCACGCATTTTGAGAAATGAACAGTAGGTGACAGGTTCTGACTGGAAGCTTTACTCTGCCAAACAGCAGCTGCAAAAGCAAAGGAGAGCACAGGTTCAGGGACCTGCAAGACCACGTGAGCAGCCCATCAGACATGTTGGCTTCACTGGTAGTAGTCAGGAACATGTTATTCATGTCTTCTGTACAATTTGCCTGCATGTCTAAATGTCCAACACAACAGCGCGTGTCAGGCCACTGCAGGTGACTCAGTCACTTTGCTTTGGTTGTATTAACTCCTAGCATCGTTGTCCCATTAATTCTCAGGCCTCAGCCTGGGTGAGCACAGGGACCTGCAGGCCTGGGCAGGTCCCTTGTCTATGGGCAAGGCTTGCCATACATTGTACAAACAACCGTGCTGCAGGGCCAAGGTTTGGAGGAAAGAAACTTTTATTAGGAAGGAAAACATGATTTTTATTGTTCTGAAAGAACAGTTGGTGGTGAAATCACCAATAGTGCAGTCACATGTACAAGTCTGTGAACCGTGCAAACGTGGTGACAAGCTGTGCCAAGGGTACGGGGGACTTACGCCACAGAGCTGTAGAAGTGCTTCACACAGCAGTGAATAGCCCTTTCTGTTCAGTGTGCTGGGTGTGGAGCATCGTGGCAGCAGGCTAGTACTTAATTACAAGGATTTTGCGTCCTGCCAATGCTGTTTTTGCAAAGGCAGAAGCAGCTGAGTGACAGGGGAGGTGGCCATGGGTGGGCTGCAGCTCCCAGAGCCCACAGTGGCTGGTGCAGGACCAGACCACCAGCTCTGGGGGATGGTGAGGAGGAAGAAGAGGTCCCGTGATTGCTGTTCACAAGCACTTGCTATAGCCATGTTTCCCTCCGTGTTTTTTTCCATCAGATGCTGCTATGTCTCCACATCCATTTCTTTTGCCCACTCTGGCCCAGACAGGCTGCACTTGGCTGTCACAAGGCCTTCTCCAGTCCCATCACAGGTCAAACTGATCCTCTTCTCCACCAGTCCCTTGCTATGATGCCTTCTTCCTGGTCTCAGGTCTCTCGTATCTCCTCTTTACCATTCCCTTTCCTTGTCTCAGGTACGCTGCCAGTTCCTAAACCACAGTCCACTTTGAGGTAGGGTCTGTGACCTCCCAGATGCTTCCTCCTGGGCTCTTTCCCCCTGCCTCGAGCTGCAGCCTGCTGGCCTGAGGTCACTGCCACTGCTCCTCCAGGGCTGACCATGTCAGCATCCCCCCTGTGAAGCAAGAGAAGTAACAAGCTGCTCTTCATTGCTTGGTTTCCACAGTAACAAAGATGCCTTCCCCCCCCCCCCCAAAAACATCCCCCCTGCCCCAGTTTTGAGCTGCTATCTCCACCACCTTCTATGCACTTCTGAAGACCCCAGAGATGGTAAGTCTATCCTTAATTTCCCTCGAGCTCTTCTGCGCACTGATGCATGAAAGCAGGTTCCCTGGGGCTGGTGGTGTGCGCCTTTGCCCACCTGCTGCTGTGCTGCAATCTATCTTTTACAAGGGACGCTGCGTGGGGCCAGTTACCTAATGAACGGCTCATGTGTGCTTGGCAGGGTTCAGGGAGCGCTGATGCAGCCTGGCTAGCGACTGCATAACCGGTTCTGCAGGTAGTGCCCTCCCTCCCTTTTTTGGATGACTCGACAAAGAAACTGCACATTGACAAAGCCTAAAGGAATTCAGCAAGAGCCTTGCTGTGGTGGTTCCCAGAAAGGTGCCTCCTGCTATCCCACAGAGCTGGTAAAACACACACCCATGCAGTGGGACTGGGGGGAAGGAGGTCCTGCTGCAGTTTGAGTGGTTTCAGTAAGCACTTCATCATCCCCCTTTACATCTCCAGCTCATGGCTTGTTGCATCCGTAAAGCTGTCTTGCCCTCAAGCTCTGACATTTCATGGAGGTGAGGTAGGGTCCACAGGTCTGTGCTTTGTAATTTAGGCTTTGCGTAAATAATTTGGTTGCGGTCTGCCACACTGACTTCAGAAGGCTCAAGAAGTCTCAAAACCAGAGCTGGACTTAACAAGGTTAAAGCATACACTTCCTGTAGCCAGCAGCACATGGAGGAGAGACATGACCAGCATCATGGTTGGCCACCCTAGACACTGTAGCCTGGAAATCCATGGATAGCTGGGTGGTGACCCACCAGCAGCCTTTGTCATGAGCCATAAGTGGGGCACAAACTTGCATGTTTGGCTCCCACAGCCCTGTGCTGCCACTCCTCATTGCTGCTACATGACTCACAGGCAGTTCAAAACCTTCCCTGGTAAAGGTTTTGCAGACACAAAAATACAGCAAACAAGAAGTAATAGAATAATAAAAAAAACACCTTCAAGAGGACCCAATATAAAAATTTCCTTATTTTATCAACCAAAAGGGACAATGTGATGGGATAAAAACTGGTACTGTTTTTCTGTGTGAATCGCTGTGTTTCCAGTACAACACGTCCTCCTGCATGAAGCCTGCAAGCTTCAGTTCTCATCAAATGGCTTTGCTGGAGCTGAGCGTATGGTTATCCTTAAGGGACGCAGAGAGAAATGGAAAGCTGTGCTTGGAGGGTGGCCAGCTAAACAACAGGCAGCCACAGTCCTGGGTGCACTGAGTGGGAGAAAAACTGGTGAGAGAGAGGCATATTTTGCCAACTGCACTCCCAGTTATTTAGCCTGCAGCTGTAGCTGGGGAGAGGGTGAGCAGTATGTAGGGTGAACGCAAGCTCACATCCACTCACGGTAACTGATTTTCTCATTACTAAGAAAAGTAACGCATGCGATCACAGTGCCCTGCAAGCAAATGCAGCACCGGTTTCGGGTCTCCCAGCCAGGGCTGC
Organism: Phaethon lepturus; assembly: GCF_000687285.1. Lineage (NCBI taxonomy): Eukaryota > Metazoa > Chordata > Aves > Phaethontiformes > Phaethontidae > Phaethon > Phaethon lepturus. The sequence goes on from NW_010562899.1 coordinate 52,329, forward strand.
TAGCTGCAGGGCTGTTTCACAGAATCATTAAGGTTGGAAAAGACCTTTACTAACATCGAGTCCAACCATCAACCCAACACCACCATGCCCACTAAACCACGGCCCTAAGCACCATGTCTACACGTCTTTTTAATACCTCCAGGGACGGTGACTCCACCACTTCCTTGGGCAGCCTGTTCCAATGCTTGACCACTCCTTCAGTAAATTTTTCCTAATATCCAGTCTAACCCTCCCCTGGCACAACTTGAGGCCATTTCCTCTCGTCCTATCGCTAGTTACTTGGGAGAAGAGACCAACACCCACCTCGCCACAACCCCCTTGCAGGGACCTGTAGAGAGCGATAAGGTCTCCCCTCAGCCTCCTCTTCTCCAGACTAAACAATCCCAGTTCCCTCAGCCACTCCTCATAGGACTTGTGCTCCAGACCCCTCACCAGCTTCGTTGCCCTTCTTTGGACACGCTTCAGCACCTCAGCATCCTTCTTGTAGTGAGGGGCCCAAAACTGAACACAGTATTCAAGGTGCGGCCTCACCAGTGCCGAGTACAGAGGTACAATCACTTCCCTACTCCTGCTGGCCACGCTATTTCTGATACAGGACAGGATGCTGTTGGCTTTCTGGGCCACCTGGTCATACTGCCGGCTCATATTCATTTCCAGGGGCTGGCAGCAGGGATTGGAGGATTAGCAGGAATTGGAGTCTTGGTTTGGGGGTCCAGCCCAACTCCTGGATTGCTGGCATACACAGGGTAGGACTCACCACTCATCACCTCCTCGGCACCCTTTAGCCTATGTCTGTGCCAGTCCTTTGTGCCAAAACTCTTGTCCCTTCGCTGGTACTATGGAACGCTGACTGGACATGGAGTGGCTGTCTGCGACCAGCTTGTCAGCCTCAAGTCATCTGAACGTGGCACAGCTTGGCTCCTTTACATGGCCACTCCAACCCCAGAAGCTGAGAAGGTCCAGGGAAAATCAGCTCCACTTCCACTTCTGGGCAGGGGTGACAGGCAAAATAAGTGCCTGTGCAAGCTAGGTTGGGATTGCAAGGATCTGGGCATGCAGAGAGGTGACATCTGGTCAGCGGCTGCAGCATGGCTGAGGCCAGTGTGGCACTGAGGGAGCAACTCACGGCTGGGAGCAGACCAGTGTGACCAGCAGCTATGCCACTGCAACACTGGAGCATGGATGCACACACAAAGCACGGCTGCAGTGGAGCTTACTCTGACGTGACATTGCTCCTGATGCAGTGCAGTCCAGCCATGGTCCCAGGAGAGCTGGGTACCACTGTGGCTAAGAGGTGTAGGCACCAGCTCCCACTGCTCTACGCAGCTTTGAGAGTGCCAGCACGTATCTTCAGGCTGTGTCTGCCCCCTCCTCCCAATGGTCTTTCTCCATGGCAAGTTCTCAGCCCATCCGTCTCCAAAGTGGGACTTTTTGTCCCATGCACCGATTCCTTTTTTCCCAGCCTGACTCCTTCTCCAGCAACAGTTAAAGTTACAAGAGAGCAAAAGAGGGTCTTGCAGGCCAGCAGCAAACTTTTATCATCTTTGCAATGCTACCATCGGTTTGAGTTGCTTCAAAATTTAGGCTCTGCTGACCTCTAGGGGACTGCTACAAACCCAAAAGCATAAAGGCTTCAAAGCTCATGGCATGCTACGGCCCTTCACATGCTCTTAAGGAGCCCTGCGGTGGGTAGAACATAGCTGAAACCCACTTTTGGGCCCTTTAGCACTACTAGAGGCTGTAAATAAAAACGTGTCTCCAGCACTGCCTCTTCCATAGCACCATTACAGCAGCAATACCTTAAGAAAGGTGTACAAGCAAGGTAAGGTTGTTGTGGAGAGGTATTACCTGGTATTTATTACCTGCTGTCAGACTGCCCCATATGATCGCTGCTTTCAGCATGGAGAAGCACTTGGGAGCTTGAGAGCTTGTGGCTTTCATCCCCTTCTGTATGTCCAATAAAAGGCATAAAAACCTTGCCTTGGTGTCACAACCACAGCACTACTCGGGGGAAAGCATGGATGCATACGCCTAGACATTGGAAATAAATGTGCTTTTTTATGGCATTTCATCACTCACTAAACAAGTGACGGAAGCAAGAACTTTGTCACAGAGAAGAAGGAACACAAAGACTTGTAGACAGAAAGCATAAAATCTGATGTGCTCCTTAAAACAGCACATGGAGCTGCTGAGGGGGTAAACTTTGCATTTCCCAGCTGCCTCTGCTTGAAGACAGCTGTGGTGGGAGGCAAGGACATTAGGCAGGAGCCTACAGAGGCAACACCAACTAATGGATCTCTTCTCCTTGATACAAAGCCAAAACCTACCATAGCCCTGGAATATCCCAATTTCTTGACCTGGGGAAGGCGTGACGTAACTCTGGAGAGCTGTCTGTGTGGACAGACCTGAACTGGGGCAAAAGCTACAGCTGCAGCCACGACCTTGTGTGGGAGCTCCCCACCACAGCAGGGCAGGTTGTTGTCCCTGGGATGAGGTCCATATTAGCAGACAGCTGCTATCTAAATTGTTTAAGTTCACTTGACCTTCTGACGCAGGAAGAAATCCACCCAGGAGACCTGAGCAGGAGCAGGCTCCAAGTAGCTGAACACATGCTGGGACTGTCACCTCTTCCACAAGAGCAGCTCTATCTGTAGCCAGAGCCTAATTGTCACAGTGGCTTCCACCATACACAAAGATCTCCCAAGAGGTTGTGGGGCTTGTGTTGCTGGGACCATGCATCAACACAAGGGAGTCAGTCCTGGCAGGCACTCCACCAGCTTGCAGGAATGGCTTTAGAGCCAATGCTGAGGCCTCTGGACACACCACAGGGCATGTAATTGGCATACTCCTACCAAGTGCTCATGCCCTGGGAAGTGCCAAAAATACAAGGCAAAGTGCTAAGTTCAAGAACTTGCTCTTTCACAGGCTGGAAGATATTTTTCAACCCACAGACAGAGGTTCACAACAAAAGGTAATGACTGACAACATTCCTCCTTCAGCTAAATCAGGGTAAGATGTCAAAGCAGCAATTAAAAGAGAAAAATTAGTTGAACAGAATGACCAGATTTCATTTCAGCATCGTTACATGTCTCTTAATTAGAACAGATATCTCCCTAATCTGTGCAAAACAAAAGAGGACCTGGGAGGTCTGAAATACTGGCTCATCCACAAATATTACCAGCAATTCCCATCTCCTGACAGCAAACCCACTGCCTCAGACTGTGCTGAACTGAACCGCGTGGCGGTTCTGGGTCCTGTCCTGCAAAGCAAGGCTTACTCTGCAATGCCCAAAGCTCAGATGATTCCTTTTCCCCTCCTCACACCTGCAAAGACCGTGCTTATCCCACCACACACCAACACTGCCCAGGACATGCAAGCCTCTTGTTCCCTTTGCCACATGCATTGTAGTTATGCTTGAGCCCCTCAAAATCCCTGTTTAGTTGATTTTACTCACAGAGAAAAGACTTCATCAGTCATCAGAGTTTTGTAAGGTCTTTAATGGCAAACTCATGGTGTAACGACACTGCTGGATTTGATGCCTTGGTGGTGGGGAGGGGAAGGAGGATCAGAAGAAAGGCAGGGCTCCACCGAAGGCTTACACCTTCTAAAGCATTGAACAAAAGGGCAACATCTTTTGGCAACCCGTTTCACAGATTTGTAGTCTCAAAGACAGAGAGATGTTCCAGCCAGAGAAGTGGTGGACAGCACACCAAAGACAGCCTTTGCATGGAGTGGCACAACATGGTTTCTGCTCGACGTGTTGAGGTCTGACGGGTCCCTGCATTAGTAAAGGAACTTGACAACAAAAAGAAATTGCATTGACTGAAATCCAGAGCTGACATTTCCACCACCAGGCCCAAAGATGAAAGCTGACATCCTTTACATGCAGTGTCACCGCCGATCTTTTTGCCTACGTGAATAACAGCGTATCGGTACAGAAAGGGAATTTCAAAGTTCAATGTATTTTACATGAAAACAGTGATCTTTACTGTAGTCAGCAGTAACTAGTTCAAAGAAGGTTTCTTCTGCAGACGAATGAACACCCTTTTTGTTAATCTCTGTATTTGTTTATCACCAAGCTCGTCCTGACAGCGCAGTGCTACATGGCTCTGTAGAAACTGGGGTTTGCAATAATGCAAATGCGCCTTTAGGGATTGTCTTTCTTTAAAATGTAAGGAATCTCTTCATTTTAGTATCTGCCTTGGAAGTGACACCCCTGAGCCTTCGGCTCCGTGGTGGCTCCGCAGGGACCACCTCGAGCCCAGCCTGCAACAGGGCCTGAGCGCGGCTGCCCGGCGTCCCTCCGGCCTGGCCGTCACACGGAGGCCTCCCCGGCTG
>NW_010562899.1:56698-73633 GCF_000687285.1 Phaethon lepturus
CCGGCCCTGCCAGAGCTACACAGATAAAACAAAGCATTTCCCTCTGCTCCACGATTTACAGAAAGGGGCATCCAGCTAGAGCCCCTGATGGGATCCTTCTCCATCTCCCACGTCCAGCGGCCAGACTGAAACCAGCCAGCGCTGAGCAAGAGACCTGCAGGCTGGGCCAGGCTCCCCTGCAACCAGCAGCCAGGGAGGTCTCATTTTCTGGATGCCCAGCCTAGAAAGCCTCAAATGTCTGATGATTTTCAGAGACTGGATTATTTAGCCAGGCATCGCTCCCCATGAAACGATCTTGGGTTTGGCACCTAAAATGACTGTTCTCTTCTGCATAAGCCCCGTCTGACATGGACCACTTGCAAGTCCTCAGAGGATAACACCTCCCTCGCCATGAGGACAGGGTGGCTCAGTGACACACAGTGCTGAGCTGCGGCCCTCGCTCAGGCCGTAAGCTGTGGGAGGTAAGAGGTGTTTCTCTCCCCCTTCTTCCACTTCCCCTCTTCTGGGAGTGGGAATTTCTGAGAAGAACAGAGCGTCAAGGATGGAAACGAGGTCAGGATGGACACAGGGTATGGATGGACGTGGGGTAAGGATGGACATGAAGGAAAGATGGAGATGGGATAAGGATGGATACAGGTAATGCATGGATGCAAGGTAAGGATGGATGAACAGGTAACCTTGCCTCCTGCCACAGCTAAAGCTGACTGTGAGTAAAATAGCCATGGCCTTCAGCCCTGGGTCCCAGCAAAAGATCAGGAAACACGCTGAAAGAGGCTGGGAATCTGTCCTGTACGGCAGGTCTCCAAAGCAACATCCCTAAGATCATTGCAATCACTTCTGCTGTCCCAGTCTCATGCCACACCTTCCAGAGAGGGAACGGCCAGGCACCTACTAAGCAATGCTGTAGCAGAAACTCCTCCCCGCTGCCGCCAGCCACCACCTCGCACAGCACACCGTGCACGGGACACAGCACCAAAACGCAGCAGCTAGCATGCAGGTCACTCTGCTAGTAACTCTGGCTATTCCCACCAAAAGTGGCATTCTTACAAGCATGTGACTTTCAGAAGCGCAGCACTATGCACAGAGGGAAACTGCCTGGAAAACAACCCAGACCAGGGCAGGAGGTAGAGCTGGAGAAGTCTGGCAGGGTTCAGGACATCATGCTCAGGGGTGTGCTATTCACCCTGCTTTTTGTGAGGAAACAGTTGGCCATTTTTTTCTCTAATGAGCAAGTTCTTTTAAGAGATTTTACTGTGCACCTAATAAAGCAGCTTCGTGCTCCCTCACTGCTGCTCCTACCTACTCACACAATATCATAAATCATAATGTTGGGAAAGAGAGGAGGAGAAGGCTTTTTAGTTTGCCTTTTCTTTCCTCTCTCAACTATCTCAATGCATTCATCAGGCAGAACACTAACGGAAAAACATGACCAAGCTCAAGGCCCTAGTAATGTCCAGAGAAGCTTTTTTATAAACTCTGTAAGTTCAATAAGCAGATACATGGCAGAACGGTTTGGGCTGTCTCAGAAATCCCAGCACCTCTCTGAAAGGAGCCTTTCTCACTCTTGCCCCTGATAACCAAACCAGCTGTTACATTTCTGAAATCTGCTCTTCCCTCTGGCATCCCATGTATTTCTCATTCACCAAGCAGCACTCTGCTCACTGCATTCATGCCACTCATATTCAGAAGTGCTAGTTCTGCAAGAGGCTCTGCTCTGGTATATTTATATTTAGCGAGAGCATGAAATACCTACGAGAGAAGGGCAAGGGAGGAGAAGGGAGACTCTTCTGTCTCCTTTCACTAATGGTTTGCTTTGAGGACAGGCAATGATAATGCATACCTCTTCTCACCCACAGATCTAACAGCACTTTTTACACTGGTGGGCAAGTAATACTAATGGCCTCTTTTATAAAAGGCTTAAGGTAAGGAGTTACCCTGCTCCGACTGAAATTTCATGGAGGCCTGGATGCATAACTGGAAGCCTGCCTTGAATTCCCAGCCACTGAGATCCCCCTGAAACTCAGGGCAAGGCAATGGCACAGCTCTGAACCCACATCTTCTCACTGAGTCCCCAGGCTTGCAAGCGTTTACGGCATGCGTTTGCACATCTTGTGTCTCAGTCTGGCAGCCTAGCCCCTGGGTCATGCTACCCCAGGTTAATTACTGAATGTCTACTAACCTCAGTTATGTGGTGGGAGTAAGGGAAAAATAAAAACAATTTGTCATACAACTAAACCAGTTCTGCATCCCCTGCATCGTTTGGCAATTATGGAACAAGTAACATGGTAGTACAGAAATGTATTTGGTCAAAGTAAGCAATCAATATTTTTTGATAAAATACATTCTATATTAATGCTCGTTCACATTTAATACACATGTAAATTAAATCTTCTGTGTATAAAATTCCAGTTTATTCTCAGTGCTGCCTGGTCATGCTTCAGTTCAGCAGCAGGGCTCCACACATTCGGCTCCCAGCAAAGTGAGAGGGGACAAGAACACTCAGGACCAAGCCTCACGCATCCCCTGGAGCTCCCAGTCCTGCAGGTTGCATTTGAACAAAATCTTGCTGGCTTCAGTGGGAATTTTGCAGGGGCAGGAACTGCAGAAGGGCCCCCCGGCTGTCCAGCACTTGCCGTCTGGTACGGAGGTCACCCAAACGGCATATGGCATTCCAAAAAAAAAGTGAGTTAGTGAATACAGAAAATATATCTACATAATTTACAGCTTTATGTTTGCTTGTCACCACATCAATGCTCAACCACTCATGAACAATTCAATCAATATGCAGGGAAAGGTAGCAGAGTGCAGTACATGTTACAACCTCCTGAATGCAATTACAAGCGCTGGATCTTACAGTCTTTCCTCATTTAATGAATTCCTGCCTGTCCTGCTGCCATCCAGAGCCTGATTTTCCACTGAGCCTTGTGGAGTCAATCCTCCACAGCATTTAGGCCAGTTCAGATTTGCGTCCGCACCTCCGGCATGGGCCCCTAACACCGTGCAAAGGGTGGGAGGCACCTTTGGCTGTGGGTCCTCAGCTACCGCCCGTGTCCGCCCTTGCACCCTCCCCTCTGCTGTGCCGCACTCGTCTGTGCAGCCACGCACTGAACCAGATGGTGGGACTGATCAGGCTGGAAAATTGCCTGTTTGTAAAAGGGCAGAAGGTTATTTCCCAGTCAAACTGACCCCGCAGCCCAGTGCACGACGCAGCCGTGCCTGGGGTGTCTGCAGGTGTGCATGCGGGTGCGTTCACGTGCGTATGGGTGCCAGTCACCTGCACCTAAGCAAAACAGGTGCAAGCAGCTAGCAAACCTCAACAGCAGGACTTTGTCTCCAGCTTATGCTACTGCAAATTATGTCTTGCAATCACGTTACAGCAGAGGAAAGTCATCCCTGAAAGATCTGCTTGTGTGAGCTGCAACCAAAGGATTGGATGCCACAAAGAGAAAGGTTCTCCCAAAGCAAGGCTCTGTTTAAGGTTGTGGCATCTGTTTTAGCTGGAGAGGAAAGAAAAACTTAGGGACTTAAAGCAGGAGTGGAAACCACTGGTCTTACACTTTATTTTAGTAAGCAAAAAGCCTATTGCTGCTGTACAGTGTTATACAATGAACTGCCACGGTTCTCACGTCACTAGTCCATAAAAATGTGCTGCGACTATCATGTTTACGCCTGCATGCTGAAAGAATGTACAAAGTTGCATTAAGCTCTGTTTGTCTCTCCCTTTTTTTTTTTTTTTTTTGTATTCTTAAACTCCAATTTCTACAGTGTTGCAGACACTTCTGTGCATACTCAGGCACCACACACCGTCCCCATTACGGAAGGTCTTTGCCCTAGATTGGAAAAATCAAGTGCTATGTATCTCTCAAGCCACCATCAGAAATGTAAACCACCTAGAAAACTTACTCTTTTAAGTAACCTTAAAAAAAAAAAATCTTTAAAAAGATCTATTGGAAAGGAGATGTCGCTAACAACAAGGTTTTCAAAATAGTGTTGAGTTGTTTCTGGGAGTTGTCCAAGCATTTTCTCTTTGCTCACTTTTTGTTTTTATAAAGCTAATTCTGTATAAAAGGGCTTTTGAAGCGTGTGACCTTCATTTCATGATTTAAAAAAAAATTTGGAAAAAAGGAGGAAATGTAGAAACGTTTTGCTCGATTGTGGAAAACAGCTGTATTACAACAGAATCCCCTTTGCTTCTTATATTTTCAGTACAAAAGGCAAGTAAATAAAGAGACCCTGCATCTTCACAGTCTGGCACTGATCTGAGTCACTTAAATCTGTGCAAAATAGGTATAAAATACAAGGGGTCGTCTTCTCCTTTATACCAAGACCCCACCAAATCCCTCTGGGGAGCAAGTCCCCAGCTAAGTAAAACCTCACTAGTTTTTGTGTCAGCCAAAGTAGTAGTATTTTAGCTCCCCTCCGACAAGGTGTAAATGCCTGAACTAGCTCAAAGGCTAGGGAGAGGAACAGGTCCAGCATAATTTTAAAAGCCATGTGCTGGTTTATATCCATATGGCTTCAAAGTTAAGTTGCACTTTAATTCATGATGCTGTGATGTTCGAGTAATAATTTAGCAATTTATTAAAACCAGTGAAGCTTAAAGTTGGTTGTCATGCAGAAATGGGATAGGTGATGGCTATTTTTTAATTGATTTGTAGGAAAGCAGCATGTGGCTTTGGATCAAATGGTGTCGGAGTACCAGGGTTGGTTATAATGTGTACTGATACTAATTACTCCCAGTTATTAATCCAGCACTTGTAAACTCAGGTGTCAGTAAAGTGACATTAATACGTCCGATACCAATAGTCCCCTGGATTTCCCACTCCCCGTTATTTTTGTTAAGCCTTCATGTGCACTTCTGCAGTACCAACCACTATTAAACTAGTGTTTTTCAGGCGAAATCTCTCCAAGTTTGGTACTTTGTCAAAAAAAATAGCTGCTGAACTAAAAAGAAAAGCGCAGGTTGTGTTTGCTGTCTGCGCTGGTTTCCTTGGGAAGGTCACTGGTGAGGAGTCAGCACTCTCACCACACGCTTCCTACATTCTCGGTACTCTACATTCATGTCAGTGAACGCTACTCTCGAACACAAATCGAAGAGACGAGTCAGTGACAAAACTACTTCTAGACTGATAATGGCAGAATGCTACCAAGACAACTCCATAGAAAACCCACTGAAGCAGGAGCAAAATTCAGGTCACTTCTTAGCAATGCTCATCACAGACTATTATTAATTTATTTTTTTTAAAACCATTTTGTAAAACTTTTATCCTGGGAGCCAGATATCCCCATGTGATGTGCTAATTCGAACAGGCTAACGTGGGACCCCCTGACCCCACCTGGTACCAAAGGCTTCCAAATTTTTTTAGCTTCTCAGAAAATCACTGCTGACTGACACCCATCTGTTGGTGATCGGCTTCTGGCTCCTCTTCTTCCACATCTGCGTTATATTCTTCAAATGCATCATCATCAACATCTGGAAGCCCAAGTAACTACAAAGAAGAGAAAAAACTGTGTAATAGTGAATTACCCACTCATGCAGCTTCGCTGCCTCCACACAATACCTTGGTGCCACTTCTTGCAAACCTCAAACCCTGGAATAATAGTATTGCATAACAATCTTGACTGCCTTTCTTCTCCCTCCTGTGATAGATTTCAAAATGCATCCTCACATCAAATTAAGTGCTCAGAGACCAGAAGATAAATAAAACCAAAGTAAAGCACTTGCAAAATGCTTCACGTTCTTCCCTGAGGTCGTATCACGAATTGTCAAGTGTTTAGACTTGGCAGTGGTTTAACTTCAGAAAGAACCGTGATAATACTGTAGCAGTAGTTATCTCGGTTTGAGATTGTGTTCAGCAGCCCTGTAAAAGCCAAAGCAGCAAGCATCCTTATGCAGAACTGACTAGTCTGGAGTAGGCAAGGAGTCCCTAAAAACCTAAAGATCCCACTGTGTTAAGTGCTTCTCTTGAACCCTTCACTCTATCACACCAGCCAAAGCCTTGCATGCTGGGTGAAGCCCTCGCAGTGAGAAATACTGTGTATTCAACTGAAAATTGTCTGCGTCCCTTTAAATTTCTGCAAATTAGATTTGGGCTTGTGAAGAACTGCCGACCCATCTTCCTTGGACAATGCCTCCCATCACTGCAACGGCACTTGTTCGCTGCAGGAAAAGGAGGAAACAGCGATGTTTCAACTTTTCCCCTCTCCTCCAAAAGGTTGCCAAGCCAACAGAAGTCAGGAAGACAGATAAACCAAATAGTAGTCAAAATAATGCATCTGTTGTGGAAATCTCCTATTAGAACCCTACACTAGCAGCTATTAATAGCCACAAAGCAAAATCATATGCCAGGCATTATCGGGAATACCATGTATTTAGCTTGCCAGGGCTGGAAGAGCAGCACAGATGCATGCAACACCCTGTTTGGAGAGTGACGCAGCTGTCGGCTCTCGAAAAGAGGCAAAGCCCAGAAAAATCGGGAGGAGGGTGACACTCACTAGGTGGTAGCATGAAAATGAGAAGGCTGTGACAAGGCAGATTTTTAGGGACCTAAACTAATTTAGTCTGTGATCAACATTCAAAATTATTCAGTGGACAGAAATACAATGCACAGAATTAGCCTGTGGGTCCAATGAAGCTTGTACTCCTCACTGTCCCTGGGAGAAAACCAGTTTTTTAGTTGCAGGGTTCCTTCCGCAGGGAAATGGAATGAGAATTTGCTGACTAAACCCCCTCCTTTGCATTTTAAAAATACTTAACAGGGAGACCCCAAGCTGAAAGTGTTCTTGTTTTCTGAGCAGAACGAAGAGGAAATATTCCTATGGATACATATTTTTCAAATCAAATGCTTAACTGAACGTGAAACTACTTGGTTCATTTTCAGGATGCGGGGGTTTTGTTTCACGTTGAAGCTAAAATTAAAATACACAGTTTTTAAAATGCAAAAGCAAGGCCTCTAGACTTTCTGATCCACCAGTATTATTTTCACTAAACTGATTCGGTGTATTCAAATTAAATGTGAGTGTTGTACTGCTCTGTTTATACCACCCGGCAGAAAGAGCTTTGATCACATTTTTTGGCCCAGCTCTGGTTACAAATCCTCCTTGATTTGCAGGGAAATGAGCCACATAAGTCTTCATTTTATGGGATACTGTAAGCCTTTCCCATGCAAAATTAGCACAGAAAACACAACGTACACCACAAGAACTGCAAAGACACACACAGTCCCAAAGGATGGGGAGCACGTCCTGTTTTTCACACACTCCCTCTCCCTTTTCCCTCAGGAAACCCAGCTCTGCTCTCCCTGGCACAGTGTAAATCAGAGTGACGCTGCAGACGTTAGTGGTTTTACGGAACATAGGAAGGATGGGGATGGGACAGGATGGGATGCTCCTCCAAGAGGCGCAGTTTTGTTCTCTCACAGACACTTTAGGATCTTCCAAGGCACCAAGGACCTTGGCCATGCAGGTCCTGCTGTTAGGGGTCGCATCTTACCGCTGCCCACAGGACTGCAGTCTCTCACCACTGCTAACCCCTGACAGCTCTCTGGACTGCAGTGACAAACCAGCCAACATCTTGACCCCAAGGAGCAGGGATCAGGGTCCAAAGTGCAGGGAGCTCTACAAACATTGGGCCAAAGCAGAAGGAGGGAGTATAAAAGATGAGGACAAACTAAGACGGTGAAGGTGGCCTGAGTTGACCCTAGACCAACTCCCATTTTGTCTTCTTTCAAACACACTAGTTTCTGCTTCTAGTCCATATCTACTTTATATACTAAAGTATCAGCTACGTGGCAGACCGGAAAGGACTTTAATGGAGAGTGAAAACAAAGAGGATAGAGGTAAAACAGCAAAGAGGTATAGAAAGAGAGAGCTGATCCATGAGCCAAATAGGCAAGGGGAACAAAACTGACAGGTGGGGACACATGGGGAGAAGGAGGACAGTGGGGTGGTGAGGAGGGAAGGAGGACAACCACCAGTGGCAGCACCACCCGAACTACACTTCTTTGCTCCTGCTGGCCAAACTACCCATCTGGAGGTAAAGGAGAGGTCACTGGGACATGTATGAATTAGAATGAGTATGGGATAAATGGCTTTTACACTGCAGACTCCCCCGTTCAGATGTAGGCTTTTCAGGCTGCAGGTAAGCTCAATGTGGGAGCCCTGGAATTTGCCACTGAATTGTAAGACTCATGTTTTGGTTCTCTGCAAACTCTGCCAGTTGGTGCAATGTCCCTTAGGCATTTTTTATTTTTTGTCTTTCTTTTCTCAAAGTGTCCTGATTTTATACAAATAAACTAGTATTTTTTAAGTTGCAAACTCACAAAAGCAGAGTGACATTGCCTCCTGCCAAGAGCTGATGCACAAACACACTGAAAAATAAGCCAAGTACACGACCAAGCTTTAGTGGTCCACATGATACTACACCAGAGATAACGTGGTTCTGTCAAATCCTGGTGTGAAGGGCTTAGCCTCTAGGCAGATGTGCTTACAAGCACCAGCATGGACACCTCTGGCACCAGAGAGAGGGGCACTGGAGGAGCTGAGACACTCTGAGGCAAATAGTGGTATTTGAGCCCAGTGCTACTGCTATCACTTCATGTACCTGCATGGCATCTGGCACTTTTGGATGCTCCCTGAGTAAGTGGATGATAAGGCAAATCACAGAGTCTTGTGGAAACCGGCCCAGGAAGGCAGTAATGGGCAGAGACAACATGCCCCCCATCGCCTTCAGCAAAGCAGCAGCTTGACCTTGTCTAGAGCAGGATTTAGAGATGTGGTTTAGCTGTTGAGGGTTAACCGACACTTTTTAAAAGCCTTGTCTAAATAAATGTTCTGCACTGGCACTGTGTTTATGCCTGTAAAACATAAGGGAGAGAAGCCTGAGAGCAGTGAGGGCTGGTGAGCAGCCCTCAGACCACCCTCATTGCTTCCTGCATCCAGCGAGCAGGGGGAAATCTCTGTCTCTCACTGAGAAGGGATGCCAACCGCTGGGCATCCCCGCTCTCACTGGTTCCGAAACACAGGGCCCAGAGGCCTGAGCAGCCTGTCCCTTGCCACAGCCCCAGGGTAAGACTGCAGACATGGCTGGGCTGTTATCATGAATGTGTGGAGCAGGGCTGAGCTGAGTCACCGGGCAAAAATCAGTCTGGGAGCCCTCAGTTAAGGGAGGGCAAGTACTCATGCCGTGCATGAGGGCATGGAGAGCTGCAGATGCACTGCTTGACGTCTCCTCCTAAACATTTCCCTTTGAAGAACCCTGACAAAGACTTTCAAAACTGCTTAATAATTTTGGATGTCAGTCTGGATATACCAAAATGAAAAAGACTTTCAGAAGGCGCTTACCAAGCACATGCTAAAAACCTGGCCCCTCTTCAGTGTCTCAGATTGACTAGTCAGGACCATCAGACACTTCATCAAGAGCCCAGTCTGACCTTCAGCAGTAGTTTTTCCTAAACTGCCATGTTTCAAACTGAAATTTGCCAGACTTGTTTGGGGTAGTGGAGAGGAAATGCCCTGCAAATGCACTGTTACCTCTGAACTGACAGCAAGGTGGTTTCATTAGCAGAACAGGTCCAGCAGAGAAAGGACGGGGGACAGCGCAAAGTAATGTCAAAGAAATACTTTCCCAATACTGATGAAAAGTGGTTTTGTTCTGGCAAAGGCTTCAGGATGCAAAATAACTGTTTCCATACATCTGTTGTAACACCCTTCACTTTTAAAAATCTATCCTACCATGCATGTGCTATTTTTAATAATTACATAAGGGAAAAATGTCAATACATTCCTTATTACACTTGTCTACACACAACCACACCTCAAATGATAAACCCAATTTTGTTAATGCTGATGCAAATCTCTCAACACTAGGTCAAATGAGAATTTAAGAAACTTAATCTTTGTGGTACATCCAAGAGAAAATAAAGAGGTACTTGACTGAAGTCTGCAAGAGGTCTCTGACAATTGAGAACACGGTTTTTGAGCAGACAAAAGCATACTGAAATTCAACAGCTAGGAAGCAAAACCAGAAAAATGCAGATTGTAAATAAAAGAGGTTTTCATAGAAGCGTAACTAATGGTGAGAAGAAAAAGTGCCCAGCAGTGCTGTATCCTTTAAGTCACCTGAAGACTCTACATCAAGACTGGGTGTCTTGGGAAAAGGCACGCTCCAGCTCAACCACAATTTATGTGCTTGGTTGTGGGAATCATGGGGTGAAATGTGATGGATTAACAATGGGCCCTGACCAAATGAGCGTAATGGTTCTCCTTGCTTTGAACCTTTTTATTCTGAAGAGTAGCTTAACTTGGTTTGACTGAAGCCAGTTTCTCAGTAACTTAAGCTATGCTGAAATAAATGTGGTTTAAATGAAATAAACTATCTGTACCAATTTAATTAAGTCTTTTTGAAGTCCTCTTTAGCTAAAAAAAAAAATGGAAGTTTCTCCTCAAAGACACAGCCTTTCTGAGCAGGAGAAAACAGCTATGAAGATCCAAGAGCTAAATATTGTTCTGGGAAACATATTTATACTTTTGCATGTTTTCACAATTACAAGCAGCTGTACTGACAGATCAGATTTCCAGTCCTTTCTAAGAAAAGCGTGCATCTGTTCTATTTATTTCCAGTCTCTCAAAGGATTCTTTAAAATGATGCTCTTTTATGTCGACCAGCTGTGGTGGTCTGCGGCAAGGCAATGCAAGGGTGTAACACAGGGAGGGCCAGTGTTTTCGTATCGGCGCTCCAGGCCCTCCCTTTCACTCTAAATACTTGGGATACACTTTCAATCTTCTCCATTAGTCAGCCAGAAAAGAGAGGAGGGAAAAAGGTCTACATTTTCAGTTGAGTATAAAAACATCCGTTGGTCAGCTTTCCCATGGACATCATGGGAGCACGGGTCTGGCAATGAACCTCCGCTCTGCTTTGCACCAGCCCCTTACCCAGCCCCAGGCCCTCAAGAGGAGAGGCTGTGCAAAGGGAGGATTTGGCAAAAAATGAAGGACAACAGTCAGCCTAAGTCACCTCCCCCTGATGAAACCCAGGCTTCGACCCAAATCTTAGTGTTAAACAAGGACAGAGAAACCCGAGTAGCAGCAAAATAGAAAAATACAAGCCCCTTCCCCACAAAACCCAGTTTCTGCTCCAACTTCTTCTCAAGTGACCAAACTGGCATTTGCAAATACCAAGTGGCAACCATCCTAACAGCAAAATCTGGACTGCTTGGGGGAAAAAAAAAAGCCAACTCTAAAACAAAACAAACCGCTTTGAGGAGAAACCGAATTTCCAGCTTCCCAGAGGTTTACTCTCGCTACTCAGATCCTTGCAAAACTCTCCAATTCCAGTGCCAGGAAATAACTCTGCCACAAAGTCCCGTGGCGCTGACTTGCATCCCGTTCCTCGGAGTCAGCACTGCATCAGCAGGACGGGAGCCCCTGCGCAGCTGGGGAGCCGGTGCCACCGGCTGGCCCCCCCGCAGGCCTCCCCCCCCCCCCCGGGGACTCCGGCGCAGCGGGGGAGCCGGTGCCACCGGCTGCCTCACCAGTTGGCCTCCCACCCCGCGCGGGAATCTCATCCTCTCGAACGCAGAGATGGAAATAAGAAGCCAGCTGGCTTCCAAGAAACAACTTCCAATCACCTGATTGTGGCTTACGTGCTAACACCCCTGCACCCAGGCAGCTGACTGGAGATGTAAGTCCCTGCAGAAGAAAAAACACCTTGCTCCATCCAGTGCTAGCCCATTAAAAGTCACAGATACCTGTCAATGTTTAGAAGTAAAAAAGAGGCACTTACGGGTCTGAAGGATTTGAAGACTTTTTCCAATATTTCATGGAGTGTCTTTTTCCCACAGGAGGAGATGTAGTCCTGTGCAAGCTGCAGAAAAGGTAAGCAGTCCTCACTTTCGCTCCACACGTGCTGAAAGCCAACAGCAACACAAGAAAGAAAAGGCATTAATTAACAGGAATTCACACTGGCCTTTCCACGTGATTTTATAAGGTGACATGTTGTAAACATCTGCCAAAGTACACTGGGCCTCTTGCAGTTCAGACCCGCACTGGGGATGGCCACTATAGGCTGTTTCAGAAGCCATGCTTCTGAGGAGGAACCTTGGTTTTATTAACACGATGCATCAGAAAGCAGGGAAATCAATCCAGAAGAGAAAATGCCTTATGACTGCACCAGCAATGAAGGGTACGCACGCCTTGCACACGCGCATTTTACAAGTAAAAGTGTTTTCATTTGACATCAGCCCTGCTTAGCCCTGGAAGTCACGTCGGGTTTTCTCTTCTTCTGCATCATCCGCTGCAATGAAGCCCTCAGGAAGAGCTAAAGCATCTCTTTGTCTTCCTGGCGCTAGTGCAAGCATGATGAGACCCTGGAGGTGGAACTTGATGTGTAATTCTCTTGACAATGCAGAAGAAAAGATGCAAAATATACCCGCAGGTGAGACACAAGAGCCAAAGGGAGACATTTGGACACTCACCACATCCTGACACTTTATGCCTCCCTCCCTGTTTTGAAGTTTACTCCTCCTAGACCCAAATCTTCTCTTCCTGGGCAGGCACATATAAGCCTATTTGGGATATTCCTCTCGTCTCGCTCTCGCATCGGAGATGCTGGTTCCCCAGCCTGGCTCTGCGAAGCCTCTCCCAAGATCAATGCTTATTCTGCTGCTACGAGGTTGTTTGAAACAGCGACGGTGGAAGCACTCAGGCTCCTGCAGACAAAAGCAGCATGCAGCACAAGCTAATGCATACCTTTTAAAGACCTTCTTTTTGAAGACTTTGTGCACAGGACTGTTTTAGGCAGTCTGCTACACAGAGAAGTGCAATACTGCAAAATTGGTTTGCGACTCTTATACCCCTGTTTTTGCACAGCGGCTCTTTTCCCCAAAGTGCCGTGCAGCTTTTTACTGTGCTATAAACAGTGAGTTACGCTTAAACAAGGGAAGAGGAGGGTCTCTCTAAAGCTTAACTAAGATTCAGGGGAAGAGTAAGAACAACAGATGTTTCAATCCCTAACATGAGGCTTGCAGGTCGCCTTCTTGTTCAGTGGTGAATACCTGCCAGGGACACAGTTTTACACTTATCAAAAGAAAACACTGCTTAACATCACCTAAGCTACATCTGTAACTGCCTTGCTATGAGCCTCACTTGACCTACATTTTCTTTGCTGCTTATTGCATTTTACAAGCATAAACATAGTGAAATGTTTTGTTATGAAGAGAGCCCTGCCTTAGTGAGTAGGTTCTGCTCTTTCCATATAACCAGAGTCATCTCTTAACCAGTCTGGCAATAAAAATAAGTTCTTTACAGTCTTGCCAACTCTCAAAGGCACATACCACAAGTCTCATGATACTTCATGCCATCTTAGAGTCATGGGCCTTGTAGTCCTATAAATATACAACCAAATCTCAGCTTCTGTTTACCAAAAAACCAAAAAAATTAAGACGTCTGCACTTTGTGATTTCTATGGCTTAAAAAGGCAGAAGGTACATGAAGTGAACTCAAAGGAACCCTCTTTATAATATCAAATGAATACACTCAAATCACAACATTTTACAGCCTCGAGATTTTGGAGGTCTGGCCCAAGATTCCTTAATACTTGCGGTTAGCAATAACCGTTTAGTTACTTCTAAACTTTGCGTCAACCTTAAGAGCTGGGTGTTGCAGCTTGGCAATTCATGGCTTGTGCTAAACCTGTTGTAATTGTTTGTATGTATAAAACGATTATGGCTGCTAACATTCTGATTCTTGTTTAAATTGTGGTTTCTTTTGACTACCAGAGCTATATACAGGAGCTTCCACATAAATGAAAATCAGGCCCTGCCCTTTTATAAATAATAGTTAGTTTGTTCCCCAGGGAAAGTTAACCCCGTGTTGTCCTATCATGTTTTTACAGTCTCTTTTCAAGCTGCACCATGTTTTAGATTCCAGCGTAAATTTGTCAGCAGTAGCGCCGAGTAAGATGATCTAGTACGGGAGGAAAACCTAAGTGAGTAACTTGATCATTGAGCCTTTGAAGAGACTTTCTTGCATAGCACCATAAGGCAATAAGCAAGTAAGGCTTCCAACAATTTCCACATCTGCAGAAGATTTGAAACTTTGGCTGTAGCCACAAATGCACTACGAAAGGTCTCACATGCCATGAGAGCATGCATCTCATTCGGAAATGGCTTGATTTCATCTTCCCTCCCCCCAAGAAAACTCAACTGTAATACAGACAGACAAGGATTATAACACCTGTAAGTTCAGGTGCACCTCTGGGGACGTTCAGCAATGCACCGAGGCAGTGCAGGAACTGAGTCTCACCACTGACTCACGTATCTCCTGAGGAACCACCTGCAAAAGGAATTTCGGCCTCTCAAAACAAACACAAACGTAATTTCAAAGTTCAGCTCCTGCTTAGAAAGTTAGAGCAATCAGCGACACTGCACAACCGGAGATGCTTTTCCTGGACCCCCCCAGGCCCGAGGATCTCTTTGCAGCGGGAGAAGCGGGCTGCTGGCAAACCGGTGGACCACAGTGCTCAGCCGTGGCTGCGCAATTAAAAAAATATTAACCTCATCATCTGAGTATGTGTTTTCCAAGCTTGCCCAGTTTTGCTCACAGTTGCTTTGTGTCACTACAAAAGCACAGAGCCACTAATATCCACCTCAGCTGACCTAGAATCATGGCTGAATTATTTAGTTCAGCATCTACACACAGCACATAGCTAAGGCAATTCATAGGGTTGCATCTGGAGGGGTTTGCTTTCCCTCACGCTTTTAGACTATTCAGTGTTGCTGGATGAGAGAGTCACTTGCTCGACCACCTTTTTCTAACCAGCCTACCTGTTCAGCATGGCAGCAAAACTTTTTCTTTGTGGGGATAATTCAACTTGCAGAAAATATTCAGACTCACTGACT
The DNA here is from genome assembly GCF_000687285.1 of Phaethon lepturus. Classification (NCBI taxonomy): domain Eukaryota; kingdom Metazoa; phylum Chordata; class Aves; order Phaethontiformes; family Phaethontidae; genus Phaethon; species Phaethon lepturus. The sequence goes on from NW_010562899.1 coordinate 71,596, forward strand.
CTGTTCTAAAATATTTTACAGGAAATCATGCATCAAGGTGGCATCATATTTTTATTTGCTTTATCGGTTGCTAGCAATAACACAGCGGGAAAACAAATGACAAACTATAAGGAATAGCATCGCAACCCTCACCCTCATTGGTTATGGCTATACAAGCTCTATGAATTCTTTGAGAACACCAGAAGCCTCAGGAGCTAACGGCTATCAAAAATGCTGATTCAGAGAGTTTTAGTGTCCAAGTGGTACTGAAAATGCCAATAGGCATCTAGATGGGTCTTCTGCAGCCCTACCACGTTGAAAACCTAGCCTAAAGATACCTTTTCAGGAAATTAAAATTATATGATTGTTGTGATCTGGAATCTCTGATTTTATACAAAATTCAGAGTTATTCTCCCCCAGATTGCACCTTGGCAATCTTTCCATGTTTTTCTCCTCCTCCCTGTTAAGTTCACCATGCCCATCATTTCCTCCTTACAAGTGGGTTATCATGGACTTTTCTGGCACCTTCTGCACAGCTTTTTAAAAGTTGCGTTATTACAAAATGAAGACGTAAAGAAAGAGAACAAGAATACCGGGCACCAGATGCTTCTTAAATGTGAGGTTCCTTTCTAAGAGTCACAGGGTGCAAAAAAGGCCATAAAGTGTTACTGTTAATTCTGTTTATATTTACTCACTTTCACACTCCATTGTGTTACTGGAGCCATGCAACAAGGCTCAAGTGCAAATGAGAATCAGTCCCCTGGCTTGTATTAAGTCTCCTTAAAATAAACTTCAGCCTGTAATTGCATGTAGAAAGGAAACTTCTCTTCTGGAACATAAAAAAAGCAAATGACTGAAAAAAAAACAAGATAGCCAAGCTGGAGGAGAAATGAGGTCCTGCAGCGCACTAGGGCCAGAAAACGCGATGCTGGTAAATCAGCTTATTAGTGGTTCTTAATTGTATTAAAGAGACACCATCAACAGGAAAAGAGTTAAGAATGACACCTATCTGCCTTGTCTTAAAAGTATTATTATTACAAAAAGTGCCTCAAGTAATAACGCCAAAAAAAGCCAGAAGAAAACACTGCTTCTAGTTTTCCACTGTTTATGTTCTGCATTTGACAGGAGTTGGCCCTTCTGCTCAGCTCTACTACTGGCGGCTCTGGGCGAGGAGTCCTTCCCACAGCAACCCTGGAATGAAAATATTTGCCAAAAAGAAAAAAAGGAAAAATGTGGCTGCAAACCCACAAAAACTGGCCAGTGTTGGAAGCATGGGAATAGGGGCTGAAACTGCTTAAGATTTTTTTTAAAGTTGACTAGATTTTGTTTTGAAAGAGTTTGCTCAATTATTGAGCTGCCTATAAAGAGACAATATACATCTAAGAAAAATAATGAGCTTTCTTTGCAATTTCTGCTATCATTAGCATCCAATCACAACTTTAAGCCTAGTCGTGCATCAGATTCATATGTAAGCCCCGCTTTAGAGTCCAGCGGGCACAGGCCCTTTTGGGCACGGGCATCTCTAGAACGGAACGAGTGCCGGGGTTTGACAGGCTCATAGGTGCTGGAAAGATGGGTGTGCAGGGTTGGTCCCACCATGGACCGGGAGAATCCGCACCCAGAGACGCTCCGCTGCCACGGCCGGAGGTCTCACGTACCCCTGGACAGATGCATAACTAATCTCCTGGTAACATTTTTCATAATTCAGCATGACCATCTGCCCGGCACAACAAATAAAAGTCCCGCTTGCTCGGATTTGTGGTCCTGGAGAAGTCACTTCACTGCTCTTTGTTTCCACGAACCCATCTGTCAAATGGGCTCATACTGCACCTACCTGCTGGAAAGGGAATTAATTAACATTTGTCAAGCACGTCAAGGGATGAAAGTTGCTCCGGGAAGGGAAGGAAGGGAAGGACCTGCAACATTCCTACAATAACGGTCTGTGCTAGGAGCTATTTTTTGTGTTTTAAATAAAACAAATCCTTTCATTGCAGTCAGCTGGCGCTTTGCAGGTTACAAACCCGGTGGCGAGGTGCAGCTTTTCGGTAACTCTTCTTGC
>NW_010562900.1:0-3867 GCF_000687285.1 Phaethon lepturus
CTGCCCACGGGGTCACGGCCTCCTTTGGGCACCCACCATCCAGTGTGGGGATGTCCATGGGCTGCAAGTGGAGATCTGCTCCAGCATGTGAGCTGCAGGGGCACAGCCGGCCTCGCCATGGTCTTCACCATGGGCTGCGGGGAAATCTCTGCTCTGGCACCTGGCGCACCCTGCACTGACCTGGGTGTCTGCAGAGCTGCTCCTCTCACATATTCTCACTCGTCTCTCCAGTTGCAATTGCTGTTGCTCAGGGTTTGTTTTCCCCTTTCTTACTTATGTTCCCCCAGAGGCGCTGCCACCATCACTGATGGGCTCAGCCTTGGCCAGCGGTGGGGCCATCTCGGAGCTGGCTGCACTGGCTCTGTTGGACACAGGGGAAGCTTCTGGCAGCTTCTCACAGAAGCCACCCCTGAAGCCCCCCCAGTACCAAAACCTGGCCACGCAAACACAATACACTCACACATTTAATTTCTGTAACAGCAACTCTAAGGACGTCTAAGGGTTTCTGTGATATGTTCTACTAGAGATCTTCGTGAAGCAGAGTCTTGGTCTCAGACCTTACCCAAGTCTTTTCATTCCATTGCCTGTTGCAGCTAGGCAATCACTAAGGTGAACAACGGAAAAGCGAGGCTTGCTGTGCTATTCCCTATGGCAAAGAGACAGGAATTGTTGGAGAACTTTTTTTCCACTTTCCTATCCATGCAATAGTTTCCATCATCATTTGTTGGATTGCACTGCTTTAATCTATAAATGATTAGCCAGTCTCTTTAGTACAGACCACAAATTGCTAATTTTTTTCCATTCAGCTTCTTTGATTTGTTTTTTGTTGCTCAATTTAGGGATCAGTTACTTTTTCTCCTATTAGGATTTGCTTTCCTCATCTATGAACTACGGTGTTTATTTATGCAGTGGTTTCAAAAGGTTCACAAACACAATGTTAAGTATTTGTGTGTGTGTACGTGTCCCTTATTTTCTTTTGGTTATGACGATAATGATGATTATTAATGGTAGTCCCCTAGAGCAGGTCTCTAATCTGGTACACACTAGTTCAAAGGGAATAGCAGACTGCAGAGAACAAGAGAAGCTACCTACACCCTAACTTACAGCGACCTTTCTTTCTTCTGCAAAAACTACTAGCTTAAGAAAAATCTCCACAGTCATAAATCACTATCACTCACTGCTGTTTGGAAAGAGATGGATGATTTTGGTACATTTATCATGGTTTAAGGAATTTTGACATGTTGTTCTCCTCTGAATGTAAAACTTCTTTTCTTTCTGGTTGTTTCCTTCCACCACACATACACATTTCAGAAGGTTGCTCGGAAAAGTGACAATACCAATTGTCTTTGCACGTTCAGGGGGCAGAGGAGGCACGTTGTCCATGATACTTGAAGATTAAAACACTGGAGGAATTTGACCTTGACAGAAACAGCTTCCGTGGAAGATTAGACAAATAACAGTTCACTAAACAGATGCCCTATCATAATTACCACTAACGACTACCTCATGCGTCATTCTAGGCACCTCACAACAAAAAATATTATCTTTTGACAAAGCTGTTGGCAACCACATGTGGAAAAAAATGAAGGTTTTACCCATTTTTCCTAGCTATTTTTTAGGCTGATAGTTACTTATCTTGACTGTAAGTAAATAACGCACTGAAGACAGGCAAGTAATCCAAGAGTAAGAAAAATGTTTGTATACTATCAAACTATCTGTAGATTTATAACTGGGAGAGATCAAAAATTAGATTTCTGCAGTACTGAATATTTCGAAATATTTTTCTGCCTTAGCATGGGACTTAGAGTAGAAGGAATATTTGTAAAAATTGACATTCTGAAAATTGTTGTTCACAGGTGCCCATTTGATTTTTTTAATAAAAAAGAATTTCCAATCATCTCATATATAAAACTTTCCTTAGATTTTTATTCATTAAATTGAAACCAAATACTTCTGACCTGTTTGATTTGACCTGAACTTATTTTCAACCTTCTTCTGTTAGTCTGAATTGTAGATCATGAGTCCCTATCACTAAAAATCTTCATGGAAAATTAAGTGTCAACAATTGCACCAGCAGCTATATAAAAATTTCACTGAGAGGCAAAAGAAAAACATTGCCTTTTGCTTTTACAGATTTAACCTGCAGACAGTGTTTTGAATGTGGACTTCACAACTCATGCAGTCAGGCTGACTTTAAACTAATGCAGCTGGTGCAAGCAGAGTGCGATCACAGAGCGTGGTGTTGAATGTTCTCCGACATACTTATTCCAGGATTAGTATAAATGATGAAAGAATTTCCTCTCATCTGACCTGTGCTTACAAAACAATTTGCTGTAGACATACACATTTAACCTGACAAATCTGAATTTATGCATCCATATGTAGGTGTGTCTATATGTACACAAGATGCTCAGTTTAATAACCTGCCTGCAGGTATATAAAGATATTGAGATGTTCTCGACTGTCCTTTCTGGATTCCAGATGTTGCTCCAGAAGGGCATGGTACTCTTTATAAATCAAGCAGGTCTATATGGGTGCTTTGGACCCCCTGTAAGTATTGCTTCTGTGTGTGCAACAGGGTTGAGCCTTAAATGTCTGACCTCCTGATATAGCTAACAAAGATCTGGCCAACAGAGTCAGCAAGATGGATTTCAGCTGCCTGAAAAAGACAAATTATCTCACAGCTCCTAAATTCAAGCTAGGCTTCTCTGTGTTGGCAACTGACTCCCACCTAAGAGAGCACAAAGAGATGTTCAGCCCCTCAGTGTCTATTCTGTGAACCACGTTGCACCCTAATACCTCTTGTATTTACTGGGAGCTCGGTTTGACACATCTGCACGCATCCGGCAGGTACAGTCCCGGACCTAAAAGAAGCCACTGCACAATACCTTACAACATCTCAACATGTGCTGGATGCTTCTGTTTAGGCAGCTCAAGCAAGCCTTATCTTCACTGACTGTTACGGGAGCTGAGACACTTAGCTCACAGAGGCATTTAATTAGGTTGCCTAAATTTCAAACGAAATCTTACATCAAGGCTAATTTCAGTTGCACCAATGCCATGCCCTAAATGGCAGGAGACCTCTGTGTGGATCTTTTAGAACTCAAGGAGATCTACTCAGCATAATCAAAGGGGATTAAGGTAAGTTTACATTTGGCCAGATGATATAAATGCCTTTGATCCCACTGACAAGATTTCTGTTGTCCACAGCATCAGCCTAGACACCTAAGTTTGATATTAAAAAAAAAACACTCTAGACACCTCAAGCTGGGGAAGATCAGTGATGACCCTAGTATATCACACAATCACAGAATCATTAAGGTTGGAAAAGACCTTTAAGATCAAGTCCAACCATCAACCCAACACCATCATGCCCACTAAACCATGTCCTGAAACGCCACGTCCACAGGTTTTTTGAACACTTCCAGTGATGGTGACTCCACCACCTCCCTGGGCAGCCTGTTCCAGTGCTTGACCACTGTCTCAGTAAGGAAATTTCTCCTAATATCCGGTCTAAAACTCTCCTAGCGCAACTCAACATCATTTCCTCTTGTCCTATTGCTTGTTCCATGGGAGATGAGACCAACACCCACCTCACCACAACCCCCTTTTAGGTAGCTGTAGAGAGCGATAAGGTCTCCCCTCAGCCTCCTCTTCTCCAGACTGAACAACCGCAGTTCCCTCAGCCGCTCCTCATCAGACTTGTGCTCCAGACCCCTCACCAGCTTTGTTGCCCTTCTCTGGACATGCTCCAGCACTTCAACATCTTCTTGTAGTGAGGGGCCCAAGACTGAACACAGGATTCAAGGTGCGGCCTCACCAGTGCCGAGTACAGGGGCACAATCACTTCCCTACTCCTGCTGGCCA
>NW_010562900.1:4483-14110 GCF_000687285.1 Phaethon lepturus
CAAGCTCCTCTGCCAGCTCTCTCAGTACTCTTGGGTGGATCCCATCAGGCCCCGTAGACTTGTGGGTGTCCATGTGGCACAGCAAGTCCTCCTGGGTTATGGGGAATTTATACGTCTCAAGACATCAAAAATTAGTGTCATAATCCCTACTGTCTTCAGGAGAAACAACTTTATTTATTTCTAAAACATCTAGGAATTAAGGTGTGAATTCCAGTAGTGTTTATTCATAGGGGGACAAGTGGTTAAAAGAAAATACGAACACCTTTTCTACTACTGCTTGTTGTCTGCACTCTGCTGTCACAAAAGCACAGAAAAAGGCAAGTCCAATTTTAACTGGAAAAAAATTCTCTGTTTTAAAGGAGAATACATGTTTTCAAGGATTATCTATGTTCTTGTCAGTTTGAAGCACCCACTGAGTTCAGTTCCTGTGTTGAAATAGTTTATTACATCCTCCTAGACCTGCCCCCTTTGCAAAAGCAAATTGTGACTCTAGGGAAAACAGACAATGAGGGAGTATCAGTTTTTCAGCCTTGCTTGGAATTGCTTTCTGATTTCTTCTTCCATCACACTTACTTTTGGTGCAAAGGTATGAGTGAAGCTTGACAAATAACTGGTATTTTGCTGAAATATAAGCAGTGGGGACGTGTGACTTGAGCAAAATTTGACACAGGAGCCCTTTTTCTGCTGGATGCATGAGCAGTTATTACTGCTTGAATTGGATGCGTAAATCCTTTGGCTGAGTTATCCCTTATGTACTCTGCTGACTTGGATGCTCAGTAGAAGATGGTGTGGGTAGCAAAAGCTACATCTTTACTTTATTAAAGAACACACAGGCAGAGACTGTTGTTCAGACTTCCTCTCTTTGCTTGCTAAGCACGGGGTCTTCAGGTGAAAGCCTTAAATTGAAATACAGTTGCACTGTGGCCAACAGTGATGACGTGAGTTCTCTGAGATCTAAAGTAAATCTAGTAGAGACATCAAAGGTGGAGAAGGAGGCTTATCTCTCTCATACAGTGCAGCACCACACCGCTGGCAATGACTGAGTTAGCTCAGGAAGACCAGGACCTAGAGGTGGACGCTGAAGTCTGTGCCCAAGCTAGCTCATTTTCCGGAGTCCTCTTTTTCTTTGTTGTCTCTTTCATTCTGCCCTAGAAAAACTTCAAATGGAGTGGGATAACAAAATAAAAGCATTTTGCATTATGAAAACCACTTTTTCTCTAAAGGTAACATAGGATGGAAAAACGAAGCCCAAAATTAGGTCAGCAGTGCAGATAAAGCCTCAGAGTGACTATTCATGTTCAGCAGGAAGAAACAAGGAGTGCAGCCGAACCGCTCACAGTAACTGACTCCAACAAAGAACTTGAGATTTGTGCACGAACAAGGTACTCACATTAGGATGAAGGCTCATGGGGTCAAAGTCCATAAAGATGCCTTATCGTGCATGACACTCAAAAGCCACCTTCAGTCAATGCCAGCTCTTCAGACTGAAACATTTCTAACGGCAGATAGAGAAATGTATATGAGTATGAATATATTGACTCATTAATTTTGGACAAAAGAGATGCATAAGTCTGGAAATTAGTAACAGTTTGAAAGAAAAATTATATTAAAACATCGTCAGCCAAAAGCAATATCACGACTGTAACAACAAACACTAGATGAAATAGATAATGGAACTGAGAAATCATTAGACAGTGTGAAAACAGATCCTCTGGATAAAAATGAAGCCTTAGCATTACAGACAATAATTATGACTCTTCTCTAATGCCCTGATGCCCTGACTTGATCTGCTTGCTGTTGTCAGGCTCAAAGAAAGTCCGGGACCAAAATCTGAATTTTGATTGAGTTGCCCTAATGAACCTAAAACATTCATATAAATGAAATAAGGTGACATCAATGGCATGCTGAAAAGCAAAGACAATAAAAGCTATCAAAAATCCAATCAGTAATTTGTTTTTGAAAAGACAAATAATTTTGTATTTGCATAATCTTCAAATAGGATGACTATAGCTTAGAGAAATTGATTAAATTTGCCTGCAAATTTTCCTGTTCCCATTGTTATGATTGTGGCAAAAGGGCAGGCAAACTGTTTCTTGAGTAATTTATTAGAAGGATTTAGCTTCTTGTTCATGTGTGGAAACTATGCATTTAACAGCTTTTGATTTTTTCACTTTTCTTTATGACTTGAAATTATTTGATGTAAATGCGGACTAACAGTTTCTGGCCGACTTCTTAGAAACTAGTAATGGCCTTGTAGTTTGTCATTTTACTCATTTTGTTGTGTATTTGGTCAACATACATTATGTGACAATGCTTATGATGCCACGAAGCTTTCAGGTTTGCTTTGCAAATACTTCCCATCTAAACTGACATTCATAAAATGTGAGATGCACCAGGGTAAGGCAGAGCAGGTATCGATATCTCTACGTAATCTTAATTACTGTGATTGATTTATTATGTCAAAAAGTATGTATGAAGAATTCACTCTGCTTGGTATGCTGTACATGATACAGAAAAACGATGAACTGTTTTATTGCCCACTCCAAGTACAGGAAGAGTGAAAATACAGTCACACACATGGTAAGAATTTATCCCAATAAGCTGTCTGACTGCTGGACATTTTCTGCAGGTCTAGGTGAAAAATAAAATCTTAAGGAGGATGTGAAAAAGAACAGTGTGGGGTTTTTTTGGTTGCTTGCTCCTAGCACCTTAATATGAGCAAAGAAATAGCACAGAAACTGTTGAAAATTGAGCAAGGAGGGTAGGAAAGCTGTTACCAGAGGACAGCAGATTATGGACTTGACACCTCATCAGCATAAAGGAGGTGACAGGCACTGGAAGTAAGAACAAGACCCTTCTTTGGCTTCCTGAGTAATGTATCCCAAAATCTTTACTGTTTTCCCCTCATTACTCCGATGCAAGGCAGTGTGTGCACCCCAACACTCTGTGCAGGGAGCCAAGGCGTGGAGAGGCCGAGGAACGCTCAAGAAGTCGGTTGTTCAGAAGTGTTCACTCAGAAGCAAACTGAGTCCAGGTCTATCAAGGTACAAGGCAATGACCAAACCACTAGACTCACTTTATTTTCCTCCATTTGGAAAATACTGGATATCGTCTCCACCCAAGCCTGAGAGTGTGAGGTTACCATCAGTCTGCAAAGGGTAACAGCTAGGGGACAGTGATGGAGTAACAGCATTAACAATTCACGATAACTAGCATTTTTATTATTATTGTGTGTCAAAACCCTGTCACTAATTACAGTCCTGCTGCTTCATGAACTGTATAAACCCAGACCAAGAAACAGTGTAAGCTGTATAAGCCCTTCCCCAAGCAACTTAACATAAAAGCCACAGCAGGTGGGTGCAGAAGCATGGAGGTGAGGAAGTAATATCCATGACTTGGCCAAATTCACAGACCTCTAGCCTAACTGTTGTCATCCACTCATCAACTAGGAGGGATTAGAACAGCACAGAAAGGTAGCTCCATGGTTGTTTCACAGACATCTCCTTCCAAGGGCAAGACATTTGGGAGAAGATATAAAGCTGCCTTCAAGGAACCTAAAAACAGGCAGCAGTAGCAGCGTTGTCTTCATGGATGGAAGGAAAGCAGAAGCTTCCTGATCGCACTGAGACCTGATGGGCTGGGAAGAGCCCTTACAGATTTTGAAAGCAAACCCAAGGTTCATTCACAGGCATGCTAAGAAGGCGCTAGGTAGCATAGAGCTAATGATTTAATTGCTCCAGAGTCTCATTGGTCCCATAGTGATAATATTTTCCTTAGAGGGATGTTGTGAGTGGGAAGCCCAGACACTAACAAATGAGTAATCAGAAGGTGGAATGGCCGAAGGAACCAGTGTTGGGCTCTTCACTCATTGGCTCCCAGGAGAAAAAAGGTCTGCTTAGGAAATCCCTGCATTTTGCAACATTTTACTTGGAAATCTGGTCTCCCATACATATTAAATCAGGAAAGCTCTTTGGGAGTGAACACTTCATAGGTGGTGGCCTTACAGCTCAAAAAAATTAACTTCAGCTGGAGAAAAACATCACCACTTACAAAGAAAAATGGAAATACTGGCGGAGGGAAAGCAGGGAAGACTTTGGAGCTGACAGCAGGAGTGAGAATGTCTGGAAGGTTAAAGTGCAGCTGCAAATGGCTCTCTAACTACAGAGCAGTTCAGTTTTACAAGCACAGAGTCCTTTTCTGTTATTACCCAGCACAGAGCATGTGATAGAGTACATGTTCACTAAAGACTTGGCAGCCTGGCCTCTCACAAGAAATATGGCGGGGTCACAGGTTGCTTTTCTTTGTTTCATTAATTGGATTTTCTGGGTTTAGGGTGCTCCTTTCTGGGGTGTTAGGTACGGACACACCTGTAAATGAAGCAGGCTAACAATATAGATATAAAGAGATCATTACTGCGCCCATGGAAATCTGGATTTGCATCTCACAAAGAAAATCAGAAGGCATTTCACAACTTGCATGATTCCACACCTAACAGAAGCAGATCTCAGGAGCATCACCAAACTTTGCGTTTAGAGGGTTATTTTTATTTTAATTTGTCTCCTGAGGCAACCTCGTTTGAGCAGAGTTTTTAAGGACAAAGTGAAGGACTTTAAAAGCATCTTTAAGCCCACAACTATAATACCTGCTACTACCTAAATCTTGAGTATTTAATAGTTCCTAAAAAATATATTGCCTTGTTAATGCCTGCAGAAAAGCATACAGTTTATGGTGAGAGAACAGTAATGCCCCTTTAGCCATCTGGCCAGCAAGAATACAATGGGGTGTTTGATAACAGCCGTTTATGTGTCTGCAGGAGATGGCTGCAATAAAAAGAACAAACAAGCACATTTACAGGGGCTGCCGTTGGGTAGCGAGCCAGACTAGGCACCATAAGAAATTTAATGCAAATCTCTACGGCCCAATCACAGACAACTCCATTGCTTCCAAAGTCAAACAGAGCTTGATGTTACAAGAAGCAAATGGTTATTCTAACCCAAAATGAAAGTGTCTGAAGAACCTTGAGGGTCCCTGCCTCCATCATTTTCACTTACTAATGTAATTCTTGGAAGATTTTAACTTGGAAAAACAGCCACCAAAACTTATGGAAATAGCACCAAAACAGCAGGTGCTGTGGAACTGAGCACCCTGCACTTACTCCATAGTTCTACATATTTGATGGAAAGATTCTTACTGACTTCAGTGGATTTTGAATTAGGGACATGTCGTGGCTTAACCGGCCAGCAACCAAGCACCATGCAGCTGTTCACTCACCTCCCCCCCAGGGTGGGATAGGGAGAGATTTGGAAAAAGTCTTGTGGGTTGAGATAAAGGCAGTTTAATAGGTAAAGCAAAAGCTGCGCACGCAAGCAAAGCAAAGCAAGGAATTCATTCACTACTTCCCATGGGCAGGCAGGGGTTCAGCCATCTCCAGGGAAGCAGGGCTCCATCACGTGTAATGGTTACTTGGGAAGACAAATGCCATAACTTCAAATGTCCCTGCCCCTTCCTTCTTCTTCCCAATACATAGATACCATTCCCTTAGTCTATGGAGCACGCCTGTAAAATGTCTACAATCATCCACAAAAGTTCCATTGAGTTAATTTAGTCCACGACTTCGGGCTCCATCTCTTACGGTGGTCACACAGGACAGGAGAGGTGGGGTGTTGCATGGAATTACTGGGCACCAAAGCCAGCTCAGGTCAAGTCACTGCTGCACTTGCACTGCTTCTTGTAAGGCTTGTCCTCCATTTGTTCAGGTGGTTCCTGCTATAGTAATTCCCATGACATGCAACTCAAATCCCAGGTCACAACAGTTTTAAAGGTATTTCCATTCAATCTCCACCCTTGGACCCTTTGGACTGGACCATAGGGTTTAACATTGCAAGGAACTCCTCCCCTTGCCCCTGCTCTGGCTTGGGCTTTTCCACAGACTGCAGTCCTTTCCGTGAGCCACAGTCTCTCCAGGGGTGTATCTGCTGCGGCACAGACTTATCCACAGTCACAGTCACTTCGAGGTGCACCTGCTCCAAAATGGCCTCCTCCATGGGCCTCAATGCCTCCAGAGATATATCTGCTCCAGCACAGCCTTACCCATAGTTCCATTCCCTCCAGGGATGTACCTGCACTGTCGAGGGCTTCTCCATGGCCACACACTTTGAGGTGCTCCAGCATGACCTCATGCACAGCTATTGATGCTTCAAGGTGTACCTGCTGCAGCATGGACTTATCCTTGTGCCACAGTCCCATCAGAGGTATACCTGCTGCAGCACAGACATGACCGTGGCCACAGACGTTTCAGGGTGTCCTGCTCCCGCGTGGACTCACCCACAGGTCACAGTTCCTTCGACTTGAGTTCACATTGGAGTTCCAGCCTGTCCAGTACAAGAGCACAGAAACAGCAGCGATGCCCTGGCCATCTGCCAGCCCAAGTGCAAGGCCATGGCTCTTATCAAAGTGTTCCCAGGCACAGCAGGGTCAGACGATTAGCAGTACGGCAGCAGCAAAAGCAAAAAGCAGCCACTAACGAGCACTGGACTGTAACAAACAGTAAGGAAAGCAAACCCATGGCAAGCACAGGAGCCTGGCAATTAATAGCTAAACAGCAATAACAGGTTGTAAATTTAATCTATCATTATCTCAAACCCCTTGAGCCCCACATTGGGCATCAAATCAAAGTAAAGCTATTGCAGGACATAGGTGTGTTGAAGCAGGCAGAAGATCTAGAAAGTATCTGAGCCTTCAGCATGAATTCAGAGAAGGTCTTCAGCACAACACTGGAGTTGGATTGGAAATTTCAGGACAAACAGCTCTAAACTTTCTAGTACTTTGTGTATTATGAATAAGTGTCACAAGTCTTACCCAAGTCACATTTGAAATATTGTTTCATGAAACCACTTTGTTTCAAGACATACTGAACTGTTATCTTTCTTCTTCCACAAGCATGAAAATTGCATAATATTATTTCATTCATCTGCCTCTTTTTGCACTGGTCAGACAAAAAGTTGTGAAAGTACAACCAGGCTTTTCAGGCTTTTCAACATGCAAATATAAACTGCTATTAAGGGTACATCACATTTCCCCGCTTAGTGCCTAGCTAGTAAAATGGAATAGCTCTACAGTATTTCTAGCATTGATAGTAAAGTTTTTCCCTTAAGCCCTAAAGGGAAGAAGAAATTTATGTCACCTAATTTCAACCATTTAAAATTAGTCATCTAATCTTAGTCATCTCTGTCTTAACTGATGCAAAGAATGAAACACCTTCGGAGCACAATTCATGCAATCATAAACCATGACGAGAATCAGCTCCAGGGGAAAATGCCTAAATGGAGATGTCTTCATGTGCATTGGGTTTCAAAACTTTGATTTCACTCTAGAGAGATCTGTGGCACATTTAGTTCCCCAACCATAGGAACTTGCTGGTGTTCTAGGCATTATAGGGCATCTCACACAGTCTTCAGAAGAGTGTAGATCTCCTCTGATTGTGTCGTATTTGCCAGCCCATGCATCTCTCTAAAGCACCTGAATGGCACTAGATGTCTGTGTTTAGGGAACTGAGTAATACTCTTATTTCCTGGTGAGCAGAACAGCTCTTTCTATTTTATTAACTGCATTAACATGATGCCCATTGTTTGTAATGAGAATTTAGATACTTAGTCCATTTGTCACCACCTACATGTGGAAAATTAAACCGCAGTTACTTAATCTGCAGAAGGCATCTTTCCCTGTTGTTCCTAATGCACATGAGACGGGTCAGCCTGTGGAAGTGTACCTCTCTTGTTACTGAGCATAATGAGACCCCAGACACAGAACTTAGACTAAGCTCCTAATTTCTTAAGGGCTACATTGTAGTAGATACGAAATCCAGCATAGGTGTTCATGGTTTTGTTGTTCTTCAAATAAATACTAATGAGGACAGTGATCTAATAAATGATTCTGCTTTTCCAAAAGCAATGTTTTGTTTCTTACAGCTGTTTAGTTCTCCATCAGCAACATCCATCTGGTAATCTCACAGAATTTCATCCACGGACTTCAATGAAAATCTCCTAAAATCTTTTCACGACACACACAAAAAGGCAGAATCTTCACCATGAGCAGAATCTACCATGGGACAGATGAGCAAGAGTCTAACATTTACATCTTCAGATGCCAACACTGTAAATTGTAGAGCAACATTAAAAATGGGATTGGATATGCAACTGAGTGTAACACTATGGCACCAGCATAAATCAGAGCATAAACATTGTGAAAAAAAATATTGCTGCTTTGCTGCTTGAAAAAACTTGTGGTTTTCACTCAGTTATGCTTTAAACAGTAAATTCACCAGAAATTACAAGTATAGAAAACAGAATAAGAAGGTGAATTTAAGCTCTAACTTTTTTTTTTAATATAGTTTTCCTGAGACAGAACTTAGCTGCCTGTAAAGCAACTGGACCACCTGACCCCAGAATGAATTACACTTAGGTCAAGTTATGGGTATGTAGGAAGAATATTTGTGACTAAATATGCTTGTCTTGGAACTAGTGTTGGGTTAACCAAAAAAAGAGACTGATTTTAAGGTCAAACCAGTCTTTCACTTGTGGACAGAGTAATCCACCACTGAATTTCAATTTTCACATACTGAGCTTACTAGTTTGATTTAGCTCTTGCTACTTAAGAAAAACATAATATTTGGTCACTGACTTCTCATGTGGCTGTCCCAGGGATTCATTCAGCATCATTACAACATGTGCTGACCATTTGAAATCTAAACCCACAATTGGAGCTTGTTTTTTTCAGTATCAGCTTGGTGGATAACAACATGGTAGTTTGCAGCTGCAATAAATAATAAATTTTATCAACTTTTCCAAATAAAAGTGCCTCTACAAATATGCTTTTGCATTCTCTACAGGAAGGTGCAGCTTAGAAACAACCAGCTACCTTGAGTCCCTAACAGTTATGGCAGCTTTGAGCTCCTGGAGGATAATTTTTCTATACTTGGAGCTATGTCTTTTATCTAGTTGCACAGAATGGTTCAGTTTGGACCTATTCTGAGGCATAAAATCCAGTCGCTCCTTCAGGATGCTATTTGGAAAAGACATCTAGTCCTCAAAGTTTATGTTTTTAGATAGTCTTCCAGCCTGTTCTTTTCTAGTTCTTACTTCACACCCATTATTATATCTCAGTTTACTGCCTGCATCACTGTAATATGTCTATATTTCATAGAACACAAACTTTGATTTCTAGGATTGATGGATGCCACTATTTATTGTCCATTCATGAGACGACTCTTCTCCTTGAGTTTTAGTGCTGTAATCAGAATGAAGGAATGCTTCTGGTCAAAAATATTATCTGTCAATAAATGCAGTTTTAGGATGGCCAAAAAAAATCATAAATTCATGTGAAAAGTTTAGCAGTAGGGTAATCTACAGAAGCGGTAATAAATGGAAAATGACAAAAAATACAACATCTCAGTTTTTGTCTGGAAACACAACTTATTCAACTTTCCCAGAACTTAAGACAGCATTAAAGGACGTAAGAAAAAAAAAGGCCAATAGACCCACATGTTCCAGTTAACACTGTTTTTTTAATCATTCTCACTAAAAAAAGGAGAAATAATGGTATATCACAGAATCACAGAATCATTAAGGT
>NW_010562901.1:0-260 GCF_000687285.1 Phaethon lepturus
GATGGACTTCTCGCTGGCTGCAGCACTCAACTCGGAGTTCAGGGAGACGCGCACCAACGAGAAGGTGGAGATGATGGAGCTCAACGACCGCTTCGCCAGCTACATCGAGAAGGTCCGGCTCCTGGAGCAGCAGAACAAGGTGCTGGTGGTGGAGCTGAACCAGGTGCGGGACCAGGAGCCCTCGCGTCTGGCCGACGTCTACCAGGAGGAGCTGCGTGACCTGCGGCGCCACGTGGAGCAGGTGGCCACCGCCAAAGGCC
>NW_010562901.1:394-1691 GCF_000687285.1 Phaethon lepturus
CGAGGACCTTGGCAGCCTCCAGCAGAAGTAAGGCGCTGCCCTGCTTGGAGTAGTCCTGGGGACCAAGGTGGCCACAGTGACCAGGATAATGATGAGGCCCAGAGGGGTGATGGGGACCAGGATGGCCACCAGTAGCAGGATGGCCCCAGGGACCAAGGTGGCCACCAGGACAGGATTGAGAGTGGCCATTGGGATGGGTGTCAGGGTGACTACCAGGACCAGGGTAGCCACCAGGACTAGAGTGCCAGTAGGGACCAGGATGGCCACCAGGACGGTGATCAGGGTTGCCCTCAAGGTGGCCACCATGACCAGGATAATGATGAGGACCAGGGAGGTGATGGGGTCCAGGGTGGTGATGGGGACCAGAGTGGTGGCAAGGACCAGGGTGACCCCTGGGACCAGCATGGGGACTGGGGTGTCCCCAGGGATCAGGCTGGCCACTGTGACAGAGACCAGGGCGGCCACCAGGACCAAGGTAGCCCTGGGCACCAGGCACTGGTGGGGACTAGGGTGGCCCTGGGAGCAGTGTGGTCGGTGGCAGGGGGTGCGGGGTGGGCACACGCACCGACACAGGGTGCCGGTGCCGGTGCTACGGGGCCGCGTCAACCCGGGGGGAGCCTGTCCGTGGGGCTGAGAATAAGGAGTAACGGCGCCTAACGAGTAACGGCGCTGAATGGGTAACGATGCCGAAGGAGTAACGGTGCCTCTCTGCTCGGGCAAAGGCTGCAGGACGAGGTGACCCTGCGGATGGAGGCTGAGAGCAACCTGGCTGCCTACAGGCAGGTGAGGGCAGGGGCCGGATCCTGCACCCCCCATCCTGCAGCAGTGGGGGAGCAGGGCTGGGCTCAGCCCCCAGCTCAGCTTCCCTTCAGGAATGGAGCCAGGATGGGCAGGGATGGGCAGGGATGCGGCAAAGGTGGGCAAGGACAGGGCGGGGATGGGCAGAAAGAGACAGGGATGGGCAGGGGCGGGCAGGGCCTGGCAGCTCAGCAGGGAGCACGGCCACATGGCCAGCCCTGGGGACGGTCCCTCCTGTCCCCCCACCGTGTCAGGACGTGGACGCCGCTGCCTTGGCTCGCCTGGACCTGGAGCGGCGAGTGGGGACCCTGCAGGACGAGATCGCCTTCCTCCGCAAGGTCCACGAGGAGGTAACCCCCGGACCTGACAGCCGCTCTGCGCGACATCCGCAGCCAGTACGAGGCCATGGCCGCCAGCAATGTCCAGGAGACGGAGGAGTGGTACAAGTCCAAGGTGTGGTGGGAGCCGGCCACCCAACAGTTTGGGCGCCTGGGTGTCC
>NW_010562901.1:1833-15987 GCF_000687285.1 Phaethon lepturus
TGGCTGTCCCCCCCCGGGCTGTCACCTTCTTGGGGCTGGGTTGACCACCCCATGGTTGGGTGGTTCTACTTGGCGGTGGTGCATGGCGTTCGGCATCCCCGCTGTCCCCGCTTGTGTCCCGTGTTCTGGTTTGGTCCCCGTGGGGAGAAGGGACGTGACCCCGTGGTGAGTCACATAGGCACGGTCCCTGAAGAGTTGTGTTCACAGTGACATGGCCCACGTGCACCGTCCCGCAGGAGCAGGGACATGTCCCCCTGCCATCAGGGATATGTCCCTTGTCCACTGTCCCATCACCCCAAGGGAGCAGGGACATTCCTCCACGACACGCGCCATCGGCCACGTGCCCCACGTGCACTGTTCCTTCCACCCCCAGGAGCAGCGACATGTCCCCAGCACCACGTGCCGCTGTGGGCATGTCCCGTGTGTGCTGTCCCTTCCTCTCGTGGGAGCTGGTTGTGTCCCCAGGACATGTGCCTCTGGGGATGTCCCACGTGTCCCTTCCTACTGCAGGAAGCGAGATGTGTCCCCAGTGCCACATCAAGTGCTTGTCCCATGTGCATCATACCCGGCTGCCACAGGAGCAGGGACGTGTCCCCAGGGACACGGGGCACTGGGGACACGTCCCACGTGCACCGTCCCACCACTCTGCAGTAGCAGGGATGTTTCTCCATGCCACGTGCTACTGGGGCCACGTCCCTTCTGTGGAGAAGAGCAGGGTCGTGTCCCCGTGCCATGTACCACCAGGACACATCCCTGCTGTGTGGTCCCATCCTGTGGCACGTGTCCCCCCACCAGTTCGCAGACCTGACGGATGCAGCCGCCCGGCATACGGAGGCCCTGCGCGTGGCCAAGCAGGAGGCCAACGAGTACCGGCGTCAGCTCCAGGCCCTCACCTGTGACCTGGAGGCTCTGCGGGGTTCGGTAGGTGCCCGCTGTGGGGTACAAGGGGGGAGACATGGCCTCGGGAAGTGTCCACCACCACGGGGATCCATGGCACAGGGGTGGGGACCACCAACTAGAGCTGGGGAAATGGCTGGTCCCCAAGGATGGGAGATGGATAGGCACTATGGAGAGCCCCTAGCTCCTGGGAGAAAGTGGCCACAGAGGATGTCACGTCCCCTCATGGCCCCCCAGAATGAATCCCTGGAGAGGCAGCTGCGGGAGCTGGAGGAGCGCTACGCCCTGGAGACAGCCGGCTACCAGGACACGGTGGTGCGGCTGGAGGAGGACATCCGCAGTCTCAAGGAGGAGATGGCCCGGCACCTGCAGGAGTACCAGGATCTGCTCAATGTCAAGCTGGCCCTTGACATTGAGATCGCCACGTACCGCAAGCTGCTGGAGGGCGAGGAGAGCAGGTGACGGCAGAGCGGGGGCTCCATCCTGCTCCTCTCCTCAGCCCCAGCCATGTCCCAAACCAAGACCAAGTCCTTGTGGTCCCTCTGGAGTGTCCAAGCTGCTTGGAGACCATCCTCCAGCCCTCTTGCCCCAGCTCTGGGCAGGGTGAAGTGGTGGGTGGTGGGTAGCAGGACCCCATGCTCTTCCCAACACCCCCCATTGCTCCCTCAGGATCACCATCCCCGTGCAGAGCTTCTCCAACCTGCAGATCCGAGGTGAGGCCGTGGCAGGGGTGGCTTCTGGGGGCTCTGTGGGAGGAGACGCCATCTCGGCTGTCCCTGCCCCATCCAGCGGGACCGGGAGGTTTTCCTCTGAACCTCAGGGAACCAGGACTCCTGGGTTCTCCCGAGATGGGGGGAGGAGTATGACATGGCCACATCCCCAAAGCCGAGCATGTCCCCAAGGCCAGTGATGTCCCTAAGACTGACTGACCACATCACCATGTCCCCACTGCCAACCACATCTCCAAGGCCAGTTGTGTCCCCACTGCCAACTGCGTCCCCAAGGCCAGCCCTGTCCTCAAGCCCAGTCACATCCCAAAGCTACCCATATCACCATGGCCAACCACATCTCCAAGGCCAATCATGACCCCAGTGCCAACTGTGTCCCCAAGGCTGATCATTTCCCGGTGCCAGCCACATCCCCAAGGCCAACCACATCCCTGACCGCATCCCAAAGGCCAGCCATATCCCTGAGGCCAAGTGTCCCTGAGGCTGGTCATGTCCCCAGAACCACTGTCTACCATGGCTCAGGGTTTTCCAGCCCAACCTGTTCCCTTTGGGCCCTTCCACTTGAGCATGGAGGGAGGGGCCATACCCCAGGCACTGGGTCACCACTATGTCCTGCTTATGTCCCCTAGAGACCAGCTTGGACACTAAATCCATGTCAGAGGCCCACCTGAAGAGAAGCATCGTGGTCAAAACTGTGGAGACCAGAGATGGAGAGGTGGGAAGTCCTCATCTGGGTCAGCCATGCTGCTTTCCCTCCACGCCCGCCTCCCCACTGGGTGTCCCCAAGGGGGACTTGTAGTGCACATGGGGCCACCACTCAGCCCCAGGAGCAGCCCAGGCAGGGAACCAGTGATCCCAGTGCCGTGCTAGCACGGCATCACCTGGCTCTGGACCATGGTGGAGCTGAGCCTGGCAGCTCCTAGAGAAAACCGTACCTGTCCCCCTCCCTGTCCCTGTCCCCAAGCTGGTTCAGGGCCCAGGCAGGCTCAGCGGGGAGGAGAGCCTGAGCCCGGGGTGATGGTCCCTCTCCCTCTGCCTCCAGGTGATCAAGGAGTCCAAGCAGGAGCACAAGGAGGTGGCGTAGGGCGGGCAAGCCGCAGCAGCCGCATGCTTGTAGCCGTAGCTCTGTAGGTTCTGTCCGATGCTGCGAGGGAGCCCTGTGGCCAGGCACGGGTCGTGGGAGGAATCGGCGGTGCTTCAGCGCGGGGGATCTCCCCGCCCCCCACCCCTCACGTATCCCACCTTGCCCCGGGCTCCAGGGACCACTGACACCCTGTTTGGGGGGGGCGGGTGGCAAAGCACCCGTCTGAGGGGCAATACCCGGGGAAGAGCACAGTACCAGGCAGAGCTGCGTCCTCTGCTAGGATGCTGCTGCGTTCCCATGGCACAGAGGGGCCGGCAGTTTTGGGGCCATGCCAGTGCCTGCCCTGGGTCTCCAGCTCACCAGTGCCCAGGGAGAGGCTCCACCCTGTTTCGATCTCCATGCACTGGTCGGACAAGGCCAACAGTGCCGAGAGCATCTCTCCCTGCATCCCACCTCACTGCCCACTCTCTGGTCTGAGAGACCACCCCAAATCTCCCCAGTGCACCCAGGCCTTGAGCACCCTTGGGGTGGGGGGGCTGCAGGGTGCAAGGTACGGGCTGGTGAGGGACATTTCCCCATGACCAAGCATTGGGTGGGCTTAGCCAGGAGGCACAGGCAGGAGGAAGGGGAGGATGGAGAGGCAGGGTGCTGTTGGGATGGCATCAAAGGGTGATGAAATGGGGGTAACGAGGGATTCCTGGGGATGCTGGGATGTCCAGGGTGGTTTGTGGAGCTGGAGAAGTGGTGGGCACAGCAGGCTGGGTGGCCTCAAGGGCTTCTCCTGGTACAGAGTTTTGGGGCTGTGCTGACCCCCACGGGGTTCCTGCCAGCAAGGTGTCCCCATTGCCATGGTGAGGAAGAGCAGTCTCGAGGTGCTTGTGGTGAGGGGTGACCCGCAGCCATAAGCCTGGCCCCTCGCCTTGAGTGGGTCCCATGCAGATGAAAGTGGAGAGGAGGGGAGTGCAGAGGAGGAGGAAGAGGAGGGTGCTGGGGCACCCGCGGGTGCTGTCACAGCAGGAGGTGCCTCCCATGCCCCAGCAGTGGCAGGGGAGGACAGTTGGAGCCACCCTTGTCCTGCCTGTCCCACCTGGGCTCTCACTAGGAGCGGGGGAGCCAGGGACCAGGGCTGCCCCATCATGATCCCCACCATGCATGGAGCCCAAGCCCACCCCTGGCATGGGCATTCAAGATGGGGTCAGAAGAAGTCCCTTGTCCCCGGGCTCCATGTAGCCCTGTCCCCTCATCCGTCCTCCAGTGCTTCCCCAGACCAGCACATGCCACCAGTCCACCCTGGACCACCGCCCAGCCCGGAGCTTGCCCGCAGCCCCCATCCCCACCTTCCGTTTAGCTACTGACCACAAGCAAAACCTGCCCTGATGCCACCTAACATAGGAGCAACAACCCAGCAGCACTTCCCGTACCCCATAAGCCCTTTGGGATGAGCACATGGGATGCCACTTGGATGCCATCCCCCTCGTCGCCTCTGTCCCCCTTGTCCCCTGGCTCAGGTGCTGAGCATGCTTTCAGCTACCGACTCCAGAAAGGCCGTTCCTGGGGCAGGAGATGTTGTATGAGACCCGGGTGCTGTCCAGGTTTGGCATCCAAGGTGGGATGGTGGTGGCCCAGGGGCTCAGTCCTCTGTGACCAGCCTCCGGCTGGAGCTTTGCAGCCCACGTCGCTACTCAATTAATGCACTAACGCCCGTGGCAGCATGAAACAAGAAATAAAGCTAAAGCAAATGCTGTACTTCCACAGTTGTGCCTGCAGTCCGCCTCTCTGTAGCCAGTGCCGTGGGTTATTTGGGATTAGCTGGGGAAGCAAAGCCCTTTGGGAGCCCAAATCAGGCTCAAAGTCACTGGGGGACTCAAGCTCAGCACTGTGCCCCAAGGCATGGCCAATGCTTCATGGGTCAACACCCATAAAGGACTGCAATCCAGGGGAGGTGGGTGCAGGAATAACCTCCCCAGAGCTGTCAGCCAGGCAGTGAGGTGGGAGAGATTTCCTTCCCAGGAGGGAGGGAGAGAGGGGAAGCAGGGATGTGCTCGGTGTTCTTCAACCTCTAACCCAGCTCTTTCCCGGCACAAACCCAGGCTGCGGTTCTGGGGAAGCTCCTGGTGTGGGCTGCAGCTGCCAGGACTGATGGTGGATTTGAGATCCTGCACATCACCTACGTGGTTCAAGTGCCTGAGCATGGCTGGGACACTCAGGGCCACTTCCCAGACAGCGGGATTTCTCTTGGAAAAGCTGAAATCCCCCAAGCCACATCCTTGAAAAAAGGAGTGAACAGGAGCCCCGTGGGGAATTCCTGGTCCACACTGAGGAGGAAGCAAGTGGCCACCTAAACCCTGTAGAGATGCCATCCTCTTTGGAGGACATGCATGATAATTTTGTCAGGCATAGATATTGACTCACAAGTCTGTGCTAAGACAGGTGAGGTGAAAAAACCAACCAAAACCCACAGAAATTTCTGAAGAAAATAATCAGATTAATTTGAATGCTTTTTTTTTCCTTCAAAAATGAAAAAATGTTTAAACCAAAATTTGAAACAATGGGTTTGCTCCAGCTGAGGAGCTCAAAGGAACATTGAAAGTTTTGAAAAGTTGGCACTCAGCAATGTTCCTAGCAATGAAAAAAAGTAAAACAAAAGGGTAAGAAAAGCAAGAATTGATTGGATTAAAATAGTTTGGTGGATCTTTTTAGCAGCCTGTTAGAAAAACAACTCTAATAAATCACTGGTGCAGTTCAAGAACTCTGTAGAGCTTGGCCAGAAAATCCTGCAACAGCTCCAAGTATTCTTTTGAAAGGGACTATACTGAGCTTAAAATCCCACCGCAAGCCAGCGGCAGAGCCAGAAACAAACCATGGTGGTGTGAAATCCCTGCCTGCCCCTACTAAGCCGTTACCAATCTGCAGCATGGGGAGTTTTCTGCTTTGGTCCTTGCTGTCACACTCTCGACCCAAAAGGGAAGATGAGCAGGCACTGGCAGAATTTTGATTTCCAATGGTCAGAACACCAGAAATCTCTAACAGGATGGTCTGAGGTGTAACAGTGACTTCCTGGGGCTGTGGTGGAGATGCTATGTCCTGGCAGGGCACCTGAGCACCTGCCGGCAGCAGCGGTACATGTGGATGATGACGAAGATGATGCTGATGACGATGTAGCTCATGCCAATGGCCTTGACAGCATAGATTGTCTCAGGATCGTTGAGTATCTGCCGGCGCTGGTGCTGGTAGATCACGCTGAGCCGGAAGCCGGCCACCATCTCTCCCTCTCGCCAGCAGAAGTAGGTGCCTCTATCACTGACCTGGACCTGCTGGATGTGCAGGTGGTTTCCGTGGTCGATGAAGACCCGCATGCTCTTGTTGACACCAACAAGGTAGTGAGAGCGGTAGAGCCGGACAGAGTCCTTGTCCCAGGCCACAGCGTGCTCGGGCCGGGCTCCTGGGCATGCGATGATCAGGCCAACTCCAACGGGCTGCTTGTGAAACTGTGTGGGGACGCGGGGCAGCCATGGCTTCTCACCCAATTTGGAAATGACATTGGAGATGGCCTGCACACCTTCCTTGGGGACCTCCTCCTTCAGGCAAGGGGTCAGGCAGCTTCGGATGGCCACCTCTGGTCTCCGGAGGCGGTGGAGGCGCTGGAAATGTGCAGGGACAGCCCTTGAGCCGCAGGACGTGACGTTGGGCACAGCGGCACGGTATCGGGGGTGCAGCTGGATGCTCCGCACATAGCAGAGCCCGATCCGCCGCTGCTCACCTCTCACCCCACAGCGGTCACATCTGGTCCAGTCCCAGAAGGTGGTAAAGAGGCTGAAGAGCTTCTCTGTGTAGTCGTCCTGGACGTGCTGGCCTCTGTCCAGAAAAGCCACCGTGATGTGTTTGGTGGGCTGCACGTCCACGTCGTAGCCATAAAAGAAGTCCCCTTTCTTAGTGCCACACAGGTAGTGTCCCGAGTCCGTCACCTGGGCTCGGAAGACAATGAGACTGAACATCCGGATACTGAAACGCTTCAGTATATTGCTGCCCGCATGGATATGGCCCGAGTCAACAAACACGGTGCCGGCAAAGTCCGTCAGGACTGTGGTTTCATGGCTGCCCATGCTCTTCTGGAAGTACCAGATGACAGAAGACACCTCTTCGGGCTTGCAGTTACAAGGGAGCTCAAAAGTCATGTCAGCCAAGTAAGCAGCGTTGTCGAACATCACGAAACCAGGACAAGCCATTCTCTTGAACACATCTCCTTTCTCTTCAATCGCAAAAGCATGAAGAACATCTACCAGGCAGAGGAGAATGGCAGCTCCCAGCAGCCTCATCTCTATCATACCAGGAGGTTTCTGCAGCCAGCAGAACTAACCAGCCACCACATCCTCATGGGGATGGCAGGAACCCACGCATGGGGTTAGCAGTGCTAGCGCTAGGCAGGGATGATGCACTCACAAGCTCACTCACCAAAGATGGGGTTTGCAAATGACTCCCTGCCTGCAGTGCATGGGGCTGACAGCAGCGATCAAACAGCAGCTGAAATATCCCATCGCAGCTGAATATCTCCTGGGAAGCACTCTGCGTCCCCCAGGGGCAGGCTGTCCCCCGGGACACGGACTCTAGAACCTTTCCTCTCTGCCAGCTGCTCTAGAGTGGTGTTGTCCATGGCCCAGACAACAAGTGGGCAGGTTGGTTGTGCAGCACAGCCACGGAGGGCAGATGCAGAGATGGGAAGCGTGATGGGAACAAACTGCTGCCATCTTCTTGAAAGACAGTAAATGTTAATTATTGCTCTGAACCCTCTAAGCACAATGAACCCAGAGAAGACTCTCCTCTGACAGCAGCTGACCTCCGTAACCCAGAAGAAGAGGTTTCAAACATGGTATTTAAACTCCCCCTGGTTGGCTTTCCAAGGGTTTGTGTGCTGAAGCCACTCCACACAGGTAATGTTTGAGACTCCCCGTCTCTGAGTGCTCAAGCAAGGCTTTTTGTTGACATCACCCTAGCCTGGGCCGATGCTGGAACCAGGCCTGAAGGCCTTAAATGCACCTCTGCCACGGTGAAGATGAGCTCTTTGCTTGCCACTGACTCTGGCTGGACCTTCAGCTCGGCTATTGACACTTCTTTAGCAGATGCTCAGGTCAGACCATGAACTGACTGGTTGGGAAACTGATCCCAGCTGGTCTAACAGCTTGTCCTCCCATAAACATTCACACAGCCTATCCTGTACTTCATTTCTCCTGAGTCCTCTCACCGCACCACAGGGATTTTGCCTTTCCCCAAGTGTTGGGGATGCAGCAGGCTCTCCCACCCTTGACACAGGATGCAGTGCAAGCCCTGAGCCTCTGGACTGGTGAAAGCACTGTGCCTGTTCCCACCAGTGCTGTAACGGTCATGCCAGGGCTGTTCCTGCATCAACATCCTCCACCCAGACCTTGGGAAACTCCAGGATATTCGTTGTTTTGTTTAAGACTTCAGCTCTCAGCTTTCTGCAGTCCTCAGGTTTGCAAGTGTTATTCAAAGGCAAAAGGAATGGCACCCACAACAGATTGCAGGGACACAGATGTCCCCAAGACAGATGCCATAAAGCCACCAACATTCAGGTGCCAGGCCTCAGAGAACGCTCAATTAGGTGCCTACAGAGGTGGGAGGGCGACGGTTATAGTCTGCCAGGGTGACTCTACCTTTTGCTCTTCTAGTTGGGTTTTGCAACTAAACGGACTTGACAGTTGTTTTTGAACTGAATGCAAGGGAGTCTGAGCACTGTAACATACATTGGGCTCCTCAGCACCGTTGGGAGAAGCTTGAGGATCCTCCCAGACCAGCACTGCAAGAAAGCTTGGTGGGTAGGTGCTGAGCTGTGCCATATGAGGGCCTCTGACATCTGCAGCCAAAACAGAAAGGCTACTCAATTTAGACACAGTATTAGGCAGTCCTGGAGAGTCTCTTTGTTGGACTGATGCCCGTCAGTTCCTTCTAAATTTCAATTTATGTGGAATTTCAGCAACTCAGCGTCTGAGATCACAGGGTCACGAGGTGACAGGATCTCTAAGGTTTACCCCACACCTTGCTCACTGGGGTAGAATGATAATAAAGTAGCTGGCTGGATCAGTCCCAGATATACTGCCTTGCAGAGCACTTCCACCTCCATCAGCCCATTCTACCTTCAGTGGCTGCAAGGTTAAACATAAAGTGTCATTGATTACATTTCTTAAAACTCCACAGTGACAATGGACAGGCATGAATAAGGGAAGGGACTATTTAGGTTTTGGTTTCTCTTTCAAAAATACCCGCCTAGTTTTTCTTTTCCTCATTTGTTCTCCTCATCTAAGAGATTCAGACAGCTGTTCTGTGAAGACACCCTGCCCCACAGATCACAACACAGAGCTCTCAGTAACTAACCTTTATTTGTGCAGAACTACTGCTCTGGGTGGCTCCCAGGCACAGAGAAGTGTACAGCAACACTCTAGAAGTATCGGGTTTATCTGTCTTGTGCAACATCAGATGCCAAAAGTCAAGTTTTGAGCCTCTTTTGCACTCTGTTTCTGCAGGACCCTAGTGCTCCTTCAGTTGACCTGGTAACATTTCATCAGCTCCATCACTATCCTTTCCTTGGCTTCCTTTTGCAAGCTGGTGTCTGTGACATGGGCTTCCCTCTCTGCTTCGCAGTCGGCTGGGCCACCGGGATGGCCAGTGGTCCAATAATCCCTGCTCAGGCTCTGCAGCTTCTTAAACAAATCCCTGCTGCTCTCCTTCTCTGACTCACTCAGAAGATCCACATTTAACCCGAAGCGCTTGGTGCCTGAAAGGCTCTGTAAGATCTGAAGGATGGCATCTCTGTCTTCATGACAGACATTCTCTGCCAGCACCGTAAGGAATTCACCCAGGAGGCCAAAGCCCAAGTCAGCCTGAAAGATTCTGCCCAAGGCCTTCCCTCCGAGTTCAAGCAAAAACTGGTATTTTTCTTTTCTGCTTTTTAAACATCGGCGCCAATCTCTGTAAAATTCAGCAGAGGTTCTGGGCAGTTGATCCAGTTCCTGAAGGAAAAAACAGTTACCCAGTTCCTTTTGTTTTGTTCCCACTGGAAGACTTTTATCCGCTCCCCCCGATCAACCCGTGGATGGTTGAGATGTTTTTTATATAAATATAAATACAGGCTTTGGTAGCAAAAAGGGCTGCATAAAGCTTGTGAGGTGAGAAAACATAAAGACAAAGAAATACCAGGTCCCTCAAGCCCTACAGAAACTAGAGGAGTTCAGGGGAAAATAATGGAAGAATGGATGAGAGATGAAACCCAGCTGAACACAGACCAGTAGTAGAGTAACCCCAGCCCTGACCAGAACCAGACATGCTGCCCAGTCTGGATCCACCACCTCTGCTCAGGAAAGGGTCTCCTGGAGATCGGGGTAGTGCAGTGAAAACCTCTGCTCCAGAGGAGTACTGTGAGGCAAATCAGAGGAGTGAGGAGATAAAAGATATGAGATGTAAAACCCAGAAAATATTCAGATGGTCCTAACACACCATCTTGTAACATACCACATTCATATGAGTCTGTGGCAGAGAGCTTGCACTAGAAGAGAGCCAAGCTCAATGTGGCATCTCCAGATAAAAGGAAATCCTGTTTTATACAATGTGTAATTGAACTGCTGAACTCATCACCACTGACTTAACTGATGCACAGGCTGAAGGAGGATTAAAATGTTTAGGCTTTTATACAGACAGCGAGAACAAGGCACAGCAACATCAGGCTGTGTCTAAACACAAAATGGAGAAGCCCTGGAGATCAGAGCCCAAGTGCTAACAGGATTAGGAACAGAATTTGCTCTGGGGACATCATTGCTCAGTCCAGGAAAACACAAAGCTGCCTAGAAGAGTTGCAAAAAGATCTCATAATAAATAGGTAAATGAAATTCAGTATCAAAAAAATCCATGAGAAAAACATCCATGGGAAACATGCCCAGCTACAGGTCCAGTGACCAGGAGTCTCTAGCATGGGCAGAATCCACTGGAGGGGGCAGGACAGATGTCACTCAAATCACAAATGACCTGGATAGAAAATGTTTAGTCACCGTTTCCCACAACTGAAGAACCAAGTAGCATCCAGTGAACTCATCAGGCAGCAGGTTTTAAAACTACATAGCACTTTCCCATATCATGCATAATTAAACCACGGGGTGGAAAATTGGCTACATTCACAGAAGATCTGCGGTCTGTGGCTATTAAACGTGATGATCCAGATGCACAGCCCTGGCGCTCGGTCTCTAAACTGCAGCCAGCTGGAAGAGTGCGGTCAAGGGAGGGCACTCTTCCCCAAGAATCTGTTACTGGCCACCATCAGAGGCAGGGTATTGGGAGCTCTGGTCTGACGCTGTGCAGCTGCTCTTAGATTCCCACAGGGCTGACGCAGAGTCTTGTTGAAGCAGCCGGTGCAAGCTCTTATCAAATGCAAAGGGGGGGCCAAGACTGAACCCTGTGGTTATCTAAACACCAATGTTCCTGGGGACTTTGAGGGCTTGCTCACATGCAGAGATATTTCTGAACAACTCTTGCATTTTAAAATAATACCCAAATTATTCTGGAGTAATTTTTAGATGTGGACGAAGTCCCACAAAGCATGTTCCTCACCAGGGGTATTTCCATGTCGCTGGCTTGCGGGGCCTTGGCATGGGCTGCACAGGGATTCCACAGCGCGTTCCTCCTCTTACCCATCTTGTCCTTTTTCTCTAGGGGCTTCAGGTGTGATGCCAGCACAATGTTCCTGCAGGTAACAAGAAGGGGATGGGATACTTATAGCAAGATCAAATACTTTGAGGCTTCGGGCTCCTCCTCCGAGGCGATTTCTGAGTTTGGGCTGTACGTATCATCCAGAGAGACCTGGACAGGCTGGAGGAGTGGGCCCATGTGAACCTCATGAACTTCAACAAGGCCAAGTGTAAGGTCCTGCACCGGGTTGGGGCAAACCCCAATATCAGTACAGACTCAGGGATGAAGAGATGGAGAGCAGCCCTGACGAGGACTTGGGGGTACTGGTGGTTGAAAAATTGGCCATGAGCTGGCAATATGCACTCACAGCCCAGAAGGTCAACTGTATCCTGGGCTGCATCCAAACAGCATGGCCAGCAGGGTGATGGAGGGGATTCTGCCCCTCTGCTCTGCTCTGGTGAGACCCCCCTGCAGTGCTGCATCCAGCTCTGCAGCCCTCAGCACAGGAGAGACATGGACCTGTTGGAGCGGGGCCAGAGGAAGCCTCAGCAATGCTCTGAGGGCTGGAACAGCTCTGCTATAAGGACAGGCTGGGAGGGTTGGGGTTGTTCAGCCTGGAGAAGAGAAGGCTCCGGGGAGACCTTACTGCAGCCTTCCAGGACTTAACGGGGCTGATAAGAAAGTCGGAGAAAGACTTTTTACCAGGGCTTGTAGTGACAGGGCAAGGGACAACGGTTTTAAACTGACAGAGGGCAGGTTTAGATTGGACATTAGGAAGAAATATTTTTATGATGAGGGTGGTGCGACACTGGACCAGGTTGCCCAGAGAAGTTGTGGATGCCCCATCCCTGGAAGTGTGCAAGGTCAGGTTGGATGGGGCTTTGAGCAACCTGGTCTAGTGGCAGATGTCCCTGCCTGTGGCAGGAGGTTGGACTGGATGATCTTTCAAGGTCCCTTCTAACCTAAACCATTCTGCGATTCTATCAAACAAAATCGAGATTCAAATGAGGTCATGAAGCATCAGAGATGGGTCAGAGGAAAACAGAAGATATTGCATGGGGCACTTGACAGGCACATCCTCCTCATACACTCAGGGTTAATCCAATCGTCAGGACACGAGGCAGGAATTTCCCTGTAGGCTGCAGCACCATGGTTCCTCCCCAGCACAGGGAATGGCTCGCTCCCCAGGAGCTGAGCATTCCCACCCAACAGTTCCTCCAGAGCCCAAGGAACTGGCAGGATGTTGTTTCCTCCTGCCTTTTTCTTACAGTACACTGAAGTTTCTGTGGCTTTTGGACTTCCAGAGGAAAGAGTCTAAATTCTTACAGCACCTAAGGACTGTTTTGTAGCTTGCAGTGTGCTGGGTAGGTACGTTTTTGTGGATTCATTTGAATTCAGCATCTTATTACACAGACATCTGCGACTGGTTACAGCAGCCCAGACTCAGTGGCTCACATGATTCCTCTCATCCCGTGGGATGAATCCCTGTAGTTAGTTCTCCCAATAATGGTCCAGCCCCTGCTCCTATGCTAGCGTGGGCTACATGAGTGAAGATGATGCACCCACAGAGAGAAGCTGCTCCACTACCTCCCTCAGATTCCTTCTACCGTTACCAATACACTGATAAAACAGCTTGGAATCACTTGGGAATCCTTTTATAGGGACTGGCAAGAAGACTGGGAGCAAAAATACCATTTTAAAGTCTTTTCCTGCCTTTCAGGGATCAGACGGCATGACCAAATGCAGGAAGAGATGAAGCTGTGAATGGGATTTGATCTAGTTCCGTATGTCTACCAAGGGATGGACAAATTCCTGGATCCACCTACAGATCCATCTGTGGATGTCAAGGAATAGGGGCCTCCCCAGATGGATCTATAGGTGGATCCAGGACTTTGGTGGGCATTGGGAGTGCCCTGTACTGCCTCTGCAGAGCATCCCTGCCATCCCTGGGCCACAAAACTGCTCCCAAACCACCTTGGACAAAGCAGCGACGGGTTTGGGAGCATGAACATGCTGGGTGGGGTGCACGAGGACACCCATCACCCTCTTCTTCTGCACCACCACCATGGCATGGGGTGTGTGGGGAGGAAAGGGAGAGCAGGGCAGGCTGATGGGACTTGGAGGGTGGGTGTTGCGCCCAGGAACATGGTGAGAGGACAGTGTGCCATCCCATCGCTGATCTACAGCTTGGGCACGATGGGGACCTGCTTTGGAGCTGGCTGTTACCAGCTGGAACATCTGAGATCTTACTCGCCACACATCAATCTTTTTTGAGGAGCAAATCTTAAACAAGTTTCTGAGTTTCTGTCCCACCAAGGCTCTGTGCCACAGGGCTGTGGCCTTTTTGGGAATCCCAAAGCCAGGTTTGCTGTCTTGTCAAGACACGCTCATGGTCACCTGGAGCAGAACGCACAGATAAAGGGCTCAATCCCCTCTCAGAGCAAGGCTTGAGCTCAAAACCCACTGGGTGACCTTGTCTCTTAAGAGGTGCCAAAACTGGAGATCCAAAACCTGCCCGTGAGGCTGGGTTGGCCCCGTGGCAGGAGCGCCCAGCACCGAGCAAAGCCTCGGTGTTGACGAAGCGCTTTGGGGTAGGGAAGCACCCGAATCCACCCCCTGCCCCAGGCACCCCCCAA
This sequence comes from Phaethon lepturus, assembly GCF_000687285.1. NCBI lineage: Eukaryota > Metazoa > Chordata > Aves > Phaethontiformes > Phaethontidae > Phaethon > Phaethon lepturus. Next base: position 15,867 of record NW_010562901.1, read on the forward strand.
CAGACCTGAACTCCTCGTAGGAGGGGACGCGCTGGTGCACGGCCCGCAGCTTGGCCTCGTTCTCCCTCTCCCACCTCTCTTCGGCCGCCACTGCCGCCCGCAGCTCCTGCTCCAGCGCCCT